>NW_014577489.1:239892-241505 GCF_000485595.1 Priapulus caudatus
GGAGGAAGAGGAGGAGGAGGAGGTGGATGAGAAGGCGGAGGCGGAGGAGGATGAGGAGGAGAAGGAGGAAGAGGCGGGGCAGATAAACTCTACGCCGCTGCAAAACTCAATTAAAATAATTAGCTGGTCGGGAAAAAAGCCGCAGCAGCCATCAAAATAAGTAAATAAAGCTGCTGCTGGAATACGAAATCCTAAATCTGTGTGTGTGTGTGTGTGTGTGTGTGTGTGTGTGTGTGTGTGTGTGTGTGTGTGTGTGTGTGTGTGTGTGTGTGTTTGTTTGTTTGTTTGTTTGTTTGTTTGTTTGTTTGTTTGTTTGTGTGTGTGGGCGTGTATCATTTTCTCTTCATACTATGATATGGGTTGCTGTTAACATTAAAGTTGTTAGTGTTCAGAAATAAAGCACGCCTAACAAGACAAGAGCCGCAGAGCGTCTGGGCTTATCTGAGGTCTGTTGCTACGGTTATAAAAGTAACATTTAAGTCGTGCGTAGTGACATCTTTGTTAGGCGCTGATATGCAGATACGCAGTTACATCATTTCAGCAACCTTCTGCATTCTGCATACCTCCCAAATCCTATTGGTTGATACAAATCGCGTGCCTGAAACTCCTGTTTTATGGTGCATTGTGACCCTAACCCTAGCCCTAACCCTATTACAAAATAATAATATTTAATTGTTGTAAAAATTATTTGTTGTTATTAAATTGTTGTAAATAAATCATGTAAATATTTGCGTTGATTAGAAAGAAATAGTTATATGGATAAAGATAGAAAAATACAGAAAACAGGTAAATAATAAAAAATCTGATGGGATTTGATCCAAGGACCTTTGATCCGTAATCCTGTGCTGTACGCGTTTGGCTATCCAGACATATCGGTTTTCTAGATTATGGATGTGCCATGATATGAGAACACGGTGACATCATTGAGGCAGTTCAGGAATCCATGTTTAACCCTCCTCTTGAGGGTCAAAAGGTTATCAGACACTTACTCTTTGCACGTCAGTGGAAAGCACATTTCATGGTTCTTTCAATAAAGTGATAAAAATGGTAGGTCCGCGCTGAAACAAAAAAGTTTTTAACTCTGTCCATTAGGCCATGTCCTCAGAAAATGTCTGATATCTGACCTTTCCCCCACTGCCCTTTTACCTGTAACCTCCAATTTCGCACTGGTGATGGGTTTCCTGCCCATCACACTATACACCGAATATTAAGAACATAGGTCGAGCCGTTTAGATTTGTGCCTCAATTCTGCATTTCCTCCCCATACCTTAAGTTAAGGAGGAAATGTTCCCCCTTCTTTTACACCTCTTGACCTTTGACCTTTGACCCCCAGCTTCGACATCCCAACTCGTTTTCGGATTACCCCTCTACGTCCCGAATATCGTGACCGTACGTCGAGCGGTTATGATTTGTGCCTAAAGGGCCGGACACACCAGGCGATGCCAGGGCGATGCCATCGGCCGACGCCATCGGCCGATGGCATCGCGCAGTCGTGGACACACCAGGAGATGCCATCGGCCGATCATCGGCCGATGGCATCGCGCAGTCGTGGACACACCAGGCGATGCCATCGGCCGATGGCATCGCCCGATTCTTGCGCGCGCAGTGCGAGA
>NW_014577489.1:241556-243723 GCF_000485595.1 Priapulus caudatus
GCGATGCCATCGGCCGATGGCATCGGCCGATGGCATCGGCGGCGATTGAGTGGACACACCAGGCGATTTTCACGCCGATGCCATCGGCCGATGGAATCGGCCGATCATCGGCCGATGGCATCGCCTGGTGTGTCCGGCCCTTAACTGTTGACGGACGCACGGACGCACGGACGCACGGACGCACGGACGCACGGACGCACGGACGCACGGACGCACGGACGCACGGACGCACGGACGCACGGACGCACGCACGGACGATTATGCGATTCTATAAGCTGCATCTGACTACGTCAGATGAGCTAAAAACACTTCATATATACGTATCTCATAATCTCGAAACACGCAGTTATCAGCACATCTTGATACGTCGACGTGGAACTCACACGAATACGTTAAATATGGACGACTCTCGATATTTTTGAGTAATTTTTTTTAATAGCGAGGAAGAATATCGTTCTTTTTCATTGAGCCATGGACGAATTTCTTGATGCCAGTTCCCTGAAATCCTTCGTTTCGGCGGGACTTTCGTTTGACTGCACCGACACGAATCACGTGATCCGGAACCCACATACCATCAGATCACGATCTTACGTACTAATAAAATACGAACTAAATAAAATGTATCGGAAATCTCAACCGTATACGGCGGCGGTGTTTTTCCCGGAGAATTTGTCGGCGGATTGTCAGATGCTGTGATTCCGTGGCAGTTCTGTCCATCTATGTTGCTCCAACTGAGTGGATCTATAGCTAGTTAGGAGTCAAGCGATCTCATCTGTATTGTGTGTATAGCGACTGGGTTCGCACGCGATATTGTGAGGTTTGACGATAGAAATACTACTAGTTAGACTCTCTGTCTCTATTTATTTCTATTGCTTCGGCGCGCATGCGCTGTGTGCGTGCATTAGATTGCGTCGTGGGGGAATAGGATGAAGCGCTGATGTGTTTGTTATAGGCCCCACTTGACTACCCTTACAAACAATAAAAAGAAAGAAACAAAAAATTAATCCGGACAGATCCGGGCTCGACGAAGAAGAAGTTAGCAATCGATGCGAGTAAACTAATAACCCGTGCATAAATCGTACCGGGGATTATTAATGACAAATGATGACAAATTTGTCATGATTTGTTCCTGTCATTATCATTGTCATTGTTTGTCAATGTCATGTGTCATTCAATTGTCATTTGTACATTGTCATTATTAACCCCTGATCGTACATACCGCTGCTACCGACGGAATTTGTCCGTCTGCCGTACACTTGGTGACCGGTTATTCACAGGTTATTCACTGGTCGTCGGTTCGCGATGGCGTTTCTCTCGAGTTGCCAGCACTCGCTCTATATATATATATATATATCACTCACTCACTCACTCACTCACTCACTCATTCTCTCTCTTTCTCTCACTCACTCACTTACTCACTCACTCACTCACTCACTCACTCACCCACTCACTCACTCACTCTCTCTCTCGCACGCGCTTTCTTGCTCTCCCTCTCTCTCTCTCTCTCTCTCACGCGCTTTCACTCTTAACCTCTCGTTGCTGCATTCGCTCGCTCTCCTTCTTACTAGCTCGGGCGTCTGCTCCCCATGTTTAGCCTTGTCGGTGTTTAGTACAAACGCTTTGCCGTCTCTGTCATGTTAGGATTAAGCTGCTTAGATGTCTTTGTGTGCGTACAGGCGACAATGTTATGTGCAGGGCGTAAGCACAGGCACTTGGAACGTTTAAATAGTAAAATGATGGTAAGTAAACACGAAATGTATTCACTACTAAAGCCTTAACGTTTCTCTACTTTCTTTCGCACATTATTGCTGATAATTTCCAGTAAATGCCGTTCAAAGGCTCCTCTGCAACACACACGTATACACGCACGCACGCCGCTGTGCACAAACACACACCTATATATATATATATATATATATATATATATATATATAATATGTAAAGAGTCCAAGTGCATGTGGTCGTAAGTAGTTTCGTGTATGCGTGTCTTTCTGGTGAGGTGAGTGTGCGGGTCTGTGAAACAGTTGAGACAGCTGAGACAGGTCAGACATGTGAAACAGTTGAGACAGCTGAGACAGGTGAGACAGGTGAGACAGGTGAGACAGGTGAGACAGGTGAGACAGGTGAGACGGGTGAGACAGGTGAGACGGGTGAGACAGGTGAGACA
>NW_014577490.1:0-1254 GCF_000485595.1 Priapulus caudatus
CACGCACCTGTACGTGCACACGCACGCACGCACCTCGTACGTGCTTACGCACGCACGCACCTGTACGTGCACACGCACGCACGCACCTGTACGTGCACACGCACGCACGCACCTGTACGTGCACACGCACGCACGCACCTGTACGTGCGCACGCACGCATGCACCTGTACTTGCACACGCACGCACGCACCTGTACGTGCACACGCACGCATGCACCTGTACGTGCACACGCANTGGAGGAGAAGGAGGAGAAGGGAGAAGCTGGTGGAGAAGGAGGAGGGGGAGAAGCTGGTGGAGAATGAGGAAGGGGAGAAAGGAGGTGGTGGAGAAGGAGGAGGAGAGAAGCTGGTGGAGAAGGAGGAGGGGGAGAAGCTGGTGGAGAATGAGGAAGGGGAGAAGGGAGAAGCTGGTGGAGAAGGGAGAAGCTGGTGGAGGAGGAAGGGGAGAAGGGAGAAGGTGGTGGAGGAGGGGGAGAAGCTGGTGGAGAAGGAGGGGGAGAAGCTGGTGGAGAAGGAGGAAGGGGAGAAGGAGGGGGAGAATGGAGCTGGTGGAGGAGGAGGAAGAGAAGCTGATAGAGAAGAAGGAGGGAGAGGAGCTGGTGGGGATGGAAGAAGGGGAGAAGAGAGAAGCTGGTAGAGAAGGGAGAAGCTGGTGGAGGAGGAAGGGGAGAAAGGGGAGAAAGGAGAAGGTGGTGGAGGAGGGGAAGAAGCTGGTAGAGAAGAAGGAGGGGGAGAAGGGAGAAGCTGGCGGAGAAGGGAGAAGCTGGTGGAGGAGGAAGGGGAGAAGGGAGAAGGTGGTGGAGGAGGGGGAGAAGGGAGAAGCTGGTGGGGAAGGAGGTGGGGGAGAAGCTGGTGGAGAAGGAGGAAGGGGAGAAGGGAGAAGCTGGTGGAGAAGGGAGAAGCTGGTGGAGGAGGAAGGGGAGAAGGGAGAAGGTGGTGGAGGAGGGGGAGAAGCTGGTGGAGAAGGAGGAGGGGGAGAAGCTGGTGGAGAAGGGGGAAGGGGAGGAGGGGAGAATGGAGCTTCTCCCCCTCCTCCTTCTCCACCAGCTTCTCCCTTCTCCCCCTCTTCCTCCACCCACCAGCTCCCTTCTCCCCCTACTTCTCCCCTTCCTCCTTCTCCACCAGCTTCTCCCCCTCCTCCTTCTCCACCAGCTTCTCCCCTTCCTCCTCCACCACCTTCTCCCTTCTCCCCTTTCTCCTCCACCAGCTTCTCCCTTCTCCCCTTCCTCATTCTCCACCAGCTTCTCCCCCTCCT
>NW_014577490.1:2508-9884 GCF_000485595.1 Priapulus caudatus
AAAAAGCCCCCTATTTTTACGCAAATCTTTACCGCTATATCTTTGCCTAGACTGGTACCTGGTGGTCCCACCTCTCGGCTTAGGCCATCGATACGGTCCCATCGAGTAATCGAGGTGGGAGCGAGTACCAGTCTATATCTTTGCCTTGCTAATATTTCGCAACGATTTTGGTAAGCCCAATAATGTAATATTTCTACTGCTATATATATATACAATAATGTAACCCAAACCCAGGATAGGGGTTTAGGTTTGGGTTACATTATTGTAACCCAAACCCAGGATAGGGGTTTAGGTTTGGGTTACATTATTGTATCTAGCTATATATATATAGCAGTTGGGTTTGGGTTACATTATTGTATCTAGCTATATATATATAGCAGTTGGGTTTGGGTTACATATAAATTGATACTAGCTATATACTATTTGCTGCGTTCAACACGTAACACGGCTTATAGCTGGTACTCAAAACACCAAAAATACTCACATGTACTAGTTGGTGCTACAGATTCTGTACAAACTTGCGTTCACTTAAGACTGAGTTATACTCCAACGAGATCGAGGCTTAGCTAGCCAGGAAAATAATATAGACTGTAACCACGGTCAACAGTACCAACACGCTAAAAACACTAACCGGTCGGCAAGCGAACAGGTACGCACGACTTCAATTAGGATGATTTGATTAAAAAAACTTAGGCGCAAACGGCCAGCGTGTGCCGGAATATACGCTTGGTTGGCCCGCGGAATATGACTCAGCGCTAGCAAGCCGGAGCATTCCGCCGGCTAAAGCAAGGCCGTGGGCTTTAGCAAGACGTTGGGCTACTAAATTTAGCGGCAATAAGAAAACAAAAACCTTTAAAACAATTCTACCAACTCAGCCGTGGAGTTACCGTTGCATTAGTTAACAAAATCAAAAGACTCATACCCTGAGAAAATGGTACTAGGCAGGTTGGCGTTCGGGTTTACATTATTGATATCTAGACAAGATTACTACAATATAACAAACTTATTGTTATAGCAGTCATGCCTCCTCATCGGGTATATTGACAATGATTGCATCTAGCTATCAAAAGAATATTATGAATTACAAGTGCAGTGGTATTGCGTAAGGTTTTTGGCGTTACATTAATTCGTATCTAGGCTAATGATATAGTAGCAATCTGGTTTGGGTAATACAAAAATTAATACCAGTCAATCTAAAATATATAAATAACGAGCCCATTTAATACTTATGAACAGTATCTCTGTGCGCGCTGTACCAAGATTGTGGTCCTGAACGTCGAGACGATGTGAGTGCAAAATACTGTAATGCGTGCCATCGTGCGATGCTAAAAACGTGTGTGGTGATACATAAATCTATGCTCTCTAGATAGCAACATAAGGCGTCGTTTACGGTAAGATTGCTGACCCGGCATCTAAATTAGCATTTAAGACGATAGAAGAGTAAACATCAATCAATTGAAAAATTAAATACTTAAAAAACATGACAATATACGTTTTGAGTTTATTTTGCTATCATGTTATATTAAAAAATGGCGCGAGGCCTTTTGTATGCAGCCGCCGTGACTGAATCCAAACCACGCCTGGTCTAGCCTAGAAGACCACTGCTTTAACTCTAAATGTATACGTTGTATATTAAAGTTGCAAAAGAAATCTTACTACGATCGTAAATAGGTCAACGAAAGTCGAATGTGAAATATAAATAATGGCAATTAATAGTTTTATGCACCGATAGTAAAGAGAAGGAGCTAATCGCTGAGATTTAGTGAATATTGAAACTATTTAAATATCTATTTTAGACCAGCGCAAAACGGCAGCAGACGATTCAGCCCCAGAGACCGCAGTGACGCACTAGAAGCGCGTCCTACAACGTAAGATTAGTTAAATACCACTAAATACTTAATTATACAAAACATCTCAATTGTAATTTTTCGATAAAATTTATGTATGTACCCGTGTAGTGAACTACACATAACACACATACCACACATATATTTATATATATGTGCGATGAGGTCAGTGTGCAGTAGTGTTGCTGATGCTGAATACATAATATATATAACCTATTACTATAGTAATCTATACTACCATAATATACGCTACACTAAAGAGGCAAGTGAACAAAACAAGTAATTCGTAACTTTCGTCAGCTTATAAGATGCCCCTTAAACATGTGCGCGTGAAATCGCACCCCGTCACAAACAACGTCTCTTAGAAAATTTAAAGAAAAAAAATATGCGAGAAGACAATTTCCGGTCGCGAATCGGAGAATACATATAGGCCTCTAAAAACTCGGATGGAGTAGATCGATACAAAACATACTCAACCCATCTTTTTTTAAAAACAGTACTTAGTATAAAAAATACAGTGATATATATAAAAACTACCAAACAAATACCTTATAGTCACCATTCTAATATAAACGAATTTTCACAGTTCATCAGTCTCACAACGATTGAACTGTCACATAAGTGTAACACCTGATCAAAACCTGAACCAAGCCAAAAATTAATCCCATTCTTCTCCTTGAACAGACATTTGGAAAATCTTAATTCTCGGTTGACACTATTTGACCTTGCTAGAATAACTTACAACTTAAACTTCCCATCGCGAACACTGGTAAGTAAACTCCATCGCGCAACAGCCACGGCCACAGGCAGTGAACACACGGTGCCTGACGCATATATCAATACTCCTGTCGCTATCTCAGAGTCGTTTCGCCAACCGGTGGTCCACGCATCAAACAGCTGAGGACTCGTTGGTTGGTGAGCTATAGCAGTTCACGTGTCGCAGTTCGCGGCGGACAGGGTCTCCTTGTTGAAAGTCGACACAACGATGAATCGTAGCCGATGAAAGCCAAAACGGCGAGCGTCGCCCAAGCCGACTGCTGTGTCCATGGCTTACTGTTACGCTCAGACCTGCTACTCCTCACTGGACTGTCTGCGCCGGCTGCCGGAAAGCACTCAGGCGCGAGCTCCGCTCATCGTCCATCTCCGTCAACAAACGGGTGGCAGTCACTTGTCTAGCTCTTGCTGCGCCATTTTGTCATGTCCCCCCGCATCCTTGGAAAGAACATCCACGAAGCGCCCTCTTTACACATCCAGGAAGACTGCGCGGAATAAAGCCGGGTCACCAAGGCGTTGGTTTCCCAGAGTGGGGGCAGGGAAATTCGCGCTGCACACTGCTGGGGTTAGTGGCGATATAGTTACTGCAGCCAACATATCCGATGGAAAATCTTTAACTGGGCCTTTCTGGTTGATTGCCCCCAGCGGATCAAACTCAGAGAAACACCACCATTTTGGATCTATTAAAAGACTTAACGTAACTGCAGTTAAAGAAATTGTAAATAATGACGCTACAACAATTACTTCTTAAAAGAAACATGTTATGGAAAGTTCACATGTCACTAAGTTACTTGGAACTTCCACCATTCCTTCTTGATAAACGCCTAATAGAACAAAAAGTGCAACTCTCTGCATCCGGATGAGGTACGCTTGTTANGCCAGGGGTCGCCAGCTACCGCTACACGTGCCTGAAATACAATAGAGAAACAGTAAGTTTGCTCTTATTAAATCATGTCCGCTTTGCAATCGTTCTGAGGGCATTTTCGATTTTTCATGATAAAAAAAAA
Organism: Priapulus caudatus; assembly: GCF_000485595.1. Lineage (NCBI taxonomy): Eukaryota > Metazoa > Priapulida > Priapulimorpha > Priapulimorphida > Priapulidae > Priapulus > Priapulus caudatus. The sequence continues at coordinate 6,137 of NW_014577490.1, forward strand.
TGTTAAAAGCATATTTTTCTCACATTAAATATTCACATCTATTAAATCTTCGTAGCTATGAAATTAAACTCTTTTATAAATACACGAATAATTATCATAGTTTTAGTGCAGATTTGTCACGTGTATGTCATGACTATAGGTGTTAATGTGTTCACACGTGCATTCCGTAATCAAACGCAGCCGCATGACAGTGTGAGAAGGAAACAAATTTGAAACTTCTTCTAATTACGAGAGATGAAATGTTTTTTTCTCCAGATTTCAAGTATCGAAAAGCGGAATATATCACTAGGAATATGGGCAACCATCAATCCACTGCAGTTAGGAAGACGACAAAGAGACCACCGACGCGAATAGGCAGATTACTAGCGTTCCTCCCATGTTACAGATCACCAGCGTTCCCCACAGGTGACAGATTAATAGACGCAGCTTTACTCGGTGATACAGATACGGTCACAGAGTTATTAGATGCGGGCGCTGACATAGAACACGCGGACGTGTATGGCGCGACCGCAGTAATAGTAGCAGCTACTTACGGTTATACGGATACGGTCACAGCGTTGTTAGGTGCGGGCGCTAACATAGAACACGCGACCGTGGATGGCTGGACCGCAGTAATAGCAGCAGCTATTTACGGTTATATGGATACGGTCACAGCGTTATTAGGTGCGGGCGCTAACATAGAACACGCGGACGTGGATGGCATGACGGCGTTGATGCGTGCTGCCAGTTTCGCTCATACATCGTGTGTCATGAAGCTACTAGCAGCAGGAGCGCGTGTGGAGGAGAGTCGCAGTATCTATGGCAGGACGATGTTAGTGTGGGCTGCCGACGGCGGTCACGCAAGCATTGTGACAAAATTATTGGATAAAATAAGGGCGTGGAATCCTGAGGACGTGCAAACTGCGTACCAGGNATGGCGACACCGCAGTAATAGCAGCAGCTGGTAGCTATCATACAGATACGGTACCAGCGTTATTAGATGCGGGCGCTAACATAGAACACGCGAACAATGATGGCGACACCGCGATAATAGCAGCAGCTGGTAGCTATCATACGGATACGATCACAGCGTTATTAGGTGCAGGCGCTAACATAGAACACGTGAACGTGATTGGAAAAACCGCACTAATAGTAGCAGCTATTCACTGTACGGATACGGTCACAGCGTTATTAGATGCGGGCGCTAACATAGAACACGCGAGCGTAATTGGCAGGACCGCACTAATAGCAGCAGCTATTACCGGTGATGCGGATACGGTCACAGCGTTATTAGGTGCGGGCGCTAACATAGAACACGCGGGCGTGGATGGCAACACCGCAGTAATAGTAGCAGCTGGTTACGGTCATACGGATACGGTCACAGCGTTATTAGATGCGGGCGCTAACATAGAACACGCGGACGTTAAAGGCAGGACGGCGTTGATGCATGCGGCCCGTTTCGGTGATACATCGTGTGTCAGAAAGCTACTAGCAGCAGGGGCGCGTGTGGAGCGTTGCGATAAACTTGGCCGGCGGTGTTGGCTTGGGCTGCCGACGGCGGTAACGCAAGCACTGTGACGGAATTATTGGATAAAATAAAGGCGTGGCATCCTGAGGACGTGCAAACAGCGTACCAGGTAGCCGTTGATCGCGCCCGTGACGTCACCATCAACGACGGCTATAGAGAATCCGCCGGCGCTATACTGGAGCACCAATACTTTGTCAGTAACCATTATTATTGTGACATAGAACGTCAGATATCACCCTGTTATGTTAGGCGTGATACGTCACTGTCTAATATATGGGAGACACCAGGCTTGGGAAGATTAGAGCATCAAGGGGAATGCGATCAAATGCGGGACGCCGTGCTAGACCTGATGGAGGGAGTCTGCAAGGAGATGAAAGTCTTAGACAGTGACTTCTCCTGCACGCCCATTCTGATAGGCAGCACGGCCAACCGCACGAAAGCTGGTCTGCCAAACGAATACGACTTCCTATTCGAAATCGATAGATATCGAGAAAATGTAATTATTGAAAACACGAAATCTAATACAGCTGGCTATGTAACAATTCGCGAGGAAAAATCAGACCAGCATATTTCGGTAAATATAAAGGAACAATTTGTTAATGTATTGTGCCGGGCTGTATCGAAAGTCATGAAAAACGGAGAGCATTTATTCAAAACACAAAGGTCACATATTTTGGCATGGAACAAAGTTTGCACGCAATTCAATATAAAATTTGTTGGCGGCGGACATTTTAAAGCTCTACGTATATCGGTTGATGTTACGCCGGGAGTACGAATCTCGGGCAAGCCAGCTGGCGCAACAATCTTTCCTCATGACCACTACCACGTGGTACCCAAGCCTGGCGTGGACTCAGATACATACTGGTCCGTCTGTACGGCAGTAGCGGAAAGCAAAACGATCAGAAGTTTACATCCAGTTTATCGCCAGGCTCTAATCACAGCAAAGGCATGTCTTGATCCTCAAGTACTTGGTTTTGATGATCAGTGTAAAAACGCAATTATGAGGAATCTGTTGAATAGAGAGGATAGCGATATATTTTTAGCTGATGCTAACAGAAACGTTACATATTTACGTACAGTTAACATAGACATTATTCAGCTGTATATCACCACTCGCTTTAAGCCTAGGAAACTGATCGACTCCTACCTACTAAAACTTGCGCTGCTTCATGTCGAATCACTCAACCCAGCGGATCCGTTGCCGTACCTAGTAATCATGCGTAAAATATTCGAGTACGTACGATCGTGTACAAATAATGGGAACATGCCGCATCCTTATATTGATAATTTCAATGTTTTGGCCGAGGAATGCGGTAAAACAATCTCATACGTGCCGGTCGCGTATTTGCGTGAGCGGCACGTGGATGAGTTACTGGGACGTCTTGATAGAGGTCCGCTGGTGAGTGAACAGGGACTTGAAAAGTTCAGCGCTGAAGAGCTGTGGGAGAAGATGAAGGAGTCGGTCAGTGAAGCGTGGCCTGAAGATGTATCAGTTATCAAACGCTCGTTTATTAACGCTTGGATGAAAACCTGCAATTGTATAACATCTGTTGTGAACAGATTGGTTGGTTATCCATAAATAGTAAATATAGAGGCATAGGTTAGGATCAGCCGTTGCTATATATTACCAAATTCTATGTCTTATTGATTATTTCTACTCTAAATTATCACATACAAACGCGTCTTTACAATAGATTCAACCAGTTATAAATTCATTAATTAATAATTAGTTTATTTATTACATTTATTTATTCATTCAATTATTCATACTTTTATTTATTTATGTATCACTTGCTGTAAATTATTGTGATATCACATCACAACTACTTAATGAATTGCCGGTATGAAATTAATATGTATTTTTCAAATAAATGAATGATAGACTTTCGTGTAATTTCAAAAAATTTCTACATGCAATATATTTTTCTTTTTGATAATGAAGTACTTGCACACTTTTCATGGCAGCAATCTACTTGTAATCAAATAAATCTTTCACGGCAATGCCGTTGCCATAGCGATGCAAATAGAGTTGCTCTAGAATTTCGCAAGTGTCTTTGGAGTATCCATTTAGAGTTGCACGATAACAACTAAAATGGGTAAGCGCTACCGTGGTAACGAATCTAACGATATCGGTTTACACTCCCCCTTTATCGGGGGTTTATCTTCTAGAGTAGAGCTGACCTTGAGTAAGCCGATGACAGACACCAGTGGGACGCGAGTGAACTGAGGTATTATTTTCTG
>NW_014577490.1:10523-13391 GCF_000485595.1 Priapulus caudatus
TATATATCATATGGCGTCATTTTCTATTGTATACGGTGTCATTTGCTATTGCATGGCATCGTGTGCTATTACGTGGTGTTATCTGCCTCGTGGCATGATGGCGTCTGCCTCGTTGCATGGCATTTACGTTTTTTTACGTGATATCGTCTGCTTGCAGTCGAGTCTATCATTCCCGCGGCTTTTCACGCGCGCGTCGAAGCGTTGCAATATCGACGAGGACCTTGTGGATTTATTGTAAAACTGGCACAGCGTAATACGTGAATAAATACCAAACAGTGCTGATACATTTGTAAACGGTCGCTTTGAATGTTTTGCTTATTACGCATTGAAATGTACTTTCTACCTCATTCACCTTCACTGTGTTCAGTGTTGGTGTGACAGGTTGATTGACATCTAGTCATATATTACGATCCAATATTATGCCAGGAAGACATAATTATATAACCCACGAGCATCGATTTTAATCAAGTTTAACGTGTTTAAACAGGAGACTGGTGGGGCCTCAGGCTCCCCACAGCCCTTGAAAGTATTTGAACTTTTTGTCCTTTGTCATTGAAAGTCCTTAATTTTTCCTTTTGTTATTGAAACTCCTTGGAAATAGGTCCAAGTCCTTATGTTATGTCTAATGTCCTGGAATTTTACATTTTTTCCCTAAAATAAGAAGCAAATCTTCATTGCAGGTTGTCTGACCCTATTCCAAGTCTTCGATAAAAATGTTAAATGTAATCCAAAATTCACGTGTCATTGTCTACTAATGTACTCTACCAAAGTAGTTTGTTTTGTCCCTAATTTTTACGTGCAGGTGGTGTAGGGGTTTGGACTATAAGTTCATCATTTTAATATTTATTTATTACTGTGTTTAATTGTGTCAATTTATGTGTAATTTGTGTGTAGGAAAATACGCACTGAGTCATAAATAAAAAAATTATTGTAGTAGTCGACATAATATAATTACGATCCCTGCCCATGCCACCCATGACTAAAAAGGGATAACAAACTAGTTTTAGGAGATACTGTTCTGTCCATTTTTTGTTAAATTTAATATTATTTGCTAATTTGTTATTATTTGTAAACATTTGGGACAAGGAGAATATGGCCCTTAATGGTTTCTTCCATGGGTTGGAGGCTGAAAAACAGGTCTAGAATCTTTTATTTCACCAGCTCAGCAAGTACTATTAGCAAGACATGCATTTATAGAGAAAAATTGCTCTCATTGAATTAGGGTGTAAAACAACTATTTTTTACTTTATATATGAATCTAAGGTATATATGATGACTCTAAAATGCTAAAAACTACTTGTCACAGATTGTCCTTAAAAAAACAAATGCCCTTGAAATGTCTTTGAAGTCTTTGAAAAAATAGTTCACACTTGTGGAAACCATGCATGTACTGAGTATCTAGCAGTAATAATATTACCAGATATAGAATCAACCATCACGAAAAATCAAAAAAAAACATTAATACCTTTTCATTCAATATCTGGTATTCTACCTATTTCTATCTATCTATATCTGATATGTCTATCTGTTTATATGATATATCCTATCATGTTATATTCTCTCGGGAATAAACGAGCACGCACGCGCGCGCGCACGTACGCACGCACGCACGCACGCACACACTCCGAATTGAAGATTTGTTGTGACCAGGACACAAACCGAGTGTACTAACTTTGCCTCTAGGAAAATCAGCTACGCCCCTAGCTGTCCCGGCCGCGAATTTTTTTCCCCACTTGAGTTCCGGACCCCAATCACGCGCGCCCCCTATCGGCGCACTCCATTCACTCAACTTCGCTCTTATGGCATATTATGACTCTCAAACATGTGGGTCAAACGGTTCCTGACTTATCGTTGACCGTAGCCAAATGACGGACGGACGGACGGACGGACGTACGACGGACGACGACCCATGGCAATAGCTCAGTTTGACGATGTCAAGGTCAGCTAAAAATTTAGGGCTATCAAGAAAAATTTCAAGGACTTTCAATGGCTGTTGGAACCCTGTAGGCCCTATATATATATGGTATATATATAATATACCGTACATACATATACATATATGTTTACGCCATTTATTATATTCGCAACTGCCATAGCACAGATAACGCCGTCTGTCATTGATACGCAACTGCGTTTATTTTCTTTTATCGGTATGGCTATCTGAATTTGTAGAACATTTCTTCTACGCATAAGTAACTTTATAATAAATCATGTATTTATAAGGTGGGTTAGAGTGAATATGCACAGGTGGTGGTCGAGTAGCGATTAATTACAACTTGCGAGATTTTATATATCCTTTGTATAACAAAGAATAATCGTGCTATTTTAATTACAAAGTAAATCGATCTTCTCGAATTATTATTTCGTGTTCATTTACATCGTACTATTTATTTATCATAAGAAGTGTTTATAGTCACAGTTCATACGGACGTTTATTAAACAGATTTTGACTAGATGGTCCATTGCTACTCATGATGAACATCGAGGTACAACACATTATATAATAACAACGTATACACAGGTACTCTAATGACTAGCGCAACATGACTCGATTCGCAACGTTTCCAGTGACTAGAGTCTACCTTCGTGACGATTCCGTCTTCTTACAATGTCAAACGTGGGGAGATCTTGGCATGAAAGCATCTTAATACCTAAACCATATCTGCTAACAGCGGCTTCTTCTAACGATGAAAGACAAAATAATCCGAAATGTGGCCATCACTCGATATTCAAAATACGCGTTTCTCATAAAACGAGACGATGCTCGATGCATCACGCCATCTTTAATTCCTAGTTTATTTCTCGAATAAGTAAATTTTGTTTCTTAGCGTCCTCTCGACTATCCAGTTAACATCCCTCGGGCCGACC
>NW_014577490.1:14290-42921 GCF_000485595.1 Priapulus caudatus
CACACACACACACACACACACACACACACACACACACACACACACACACACACACACACACACTAACGGACGTGCAAACGCGGGTATGGTTGCACGCACGCGTGCGCGTGTAGTATAGGCGTAAATTCTCATTTTGTGCCTCGGGGGGGGGGGTAAATTTAAGCTGAATTAAGGCCATTCGGTTGGCAAATTTTTCACCGTGTTCTTGACGCCGTGGGCGATGCCATCCGCGAGAGGGAGTAAAGAATAAGTGATTACTTTTATTCACTGTTGATGTTACTGCCTGACACAGCAGATGAAAGGTCAGCATAAAGAACCGGCTACTATTTATTATTATTATTAAATCTTTATTGCATGTAATTCAACTACAAATACAGTCATGTACTGAAGACATCCGGGTACCCTGGGTCTGGCTTGCTCTACATTGAGACAGTCTCAGTGTAGAGCACGCCAGATCCAGGGTACCCGGATAGTACTGAAGGCAGTCTTTTTCATGGAGAAAAAATCTGATAAATGAAATAGTGTTGAGCAGTAAAAATAATAACATTTCTGAGTGATACAGTACATTGTGTGATATGTAGTTCTGGGTGATACATGTTACATCAAAGCTTTACATATTGTTACAGGACTATGACATGAATCTACGTGAATGACAATATGAAACGACTATTGTGTACGTCGGTAATCGGCGAGCTGTAGCGGCTGTTTAATCTGCTGTCGGCACTCGTGTAAAACGACTATTTTTACTTTATATATAAATCTAAAGTATATATGACTCTAAAAAGCTAAAACTACTTGTCACAGATTGTCCTTAAAAAAAAAGCGTCCTTGAAATGTCATTGAAAAATAATTAACACTTTTGTGGGCACCATATGTGACCGATTTCAAGCTTATTAGTGATACGTGGGCAGGGGACATCATAGGCATTTTTTCTTGTCATGCTACTGTGACCCGTAATATATTTACTCTCGCTGTTAAATGTCACAATTTCAATTTCATAATTGGACACGTGCTAACACTGATCTACCGCTATGTTACAGGTAATTATGGTACGACTAGCGAAAGATTCAGATTCAGAGATCTTTCACGTCAAACTGCTGCCGGCAATGCGCTCTCTGAATTAAACGCATAGTTTCAAGTAAATACTATTTCATTAATCGGCTGGACATGCAGCTGCATATGTCACGTAAGATAAATACCACTATACATAGTCTGATTTAAAATTTTATTATTGTCACGTGAGCAAGATTCAGACTTGTTATTTATACCAAGCTACTGCAATCAGTATTTGCTCTTTTAAAACTAATAATAACAAAATGCCATTTTAAAGAGGACTTTCCGGTTATTTTTCATACTCTCTGACATCACTATTAACTTTAATAGAAAACACGTCAAAGTGTTCATGTTCAAGGGTGCGCGCATATGTATGTATGTATGTATGTACGTACGTACATATGTATGCAGGGAATATCTCATTATGATTAAAGAAACACCATTCTGATTTGCATAACAACTACTTTCTATTATCCTTCAGCAATCACTTGAATTCAATTAATGTTCTCGTGCTGTAGCTCTGATAACGTAACACTGATATGACGTTTTCCGATATTACATGCCAAAATCAGCCACCGTATACTATATACATTCCTTATTCGAATATATTTGAATGATAAGTGGGAGTTTTCTGGCTGGAATGAGTAAATCCTCCAATACATTAGCGGCGTATTTTAGACCGCTATTACCTATTAAGGAGAAAAATAACTTCATAATAGAAGTAGTATCACAATAATCAGTTGAAGCCTCGACTGATAATTATCTATACTTATTTGATATAATAAATAGAAGATCACAAATATATACGAATTTGATTTAAGAACACCCACACACGCACACATACTCCGACTGTTCGCCAAAGAAATTAAAACATATCACGGCGCATAACACGAGAGACAACACGAAACAAACATATCACAATTTGGATTTGACCAAATCAAATGGTTACACTGTAAAATAAAGCAACAGAAATCAAAACAAACAAACAACGAGGTATGTGGCGAGCAGAAGACTGCACCACGCTCGCTAAAAACCGGCCACAATATTTCTACAAACATTCACTAAATATAAAGTGAAGTGAACACGCACGAGTCACCTTTGCATTTACTCGTCCTTTGCATCACTGACATCGACGCCCTTCTCCAGAATCGCACACGAACTCGAGTGAACAAACTGGCAAACGAAAATATACTAATACATGTACCACGAACATATATATATAGGTATACAGTGGTGCCCACTTTATCGGGCCTCGGATAAACGGTCGCACCGCTTAAACGACATGTTTTAAAAGAACAATCCTTGCGCGCGTTGTCGTGTTCACCGCTTAAACGGGACCACCGTTTAATCGGGACATTTTTCATGCTTCCCGGCCTGTCCAGATAAAGCGGGAACCACTGCATTCACGGCGTTGTCATAGAAACACGTATACATCAGCACACACGTTCCGTGCTATTACATCTTAACAGCTAGCCACTCGGCTCGTCTTTCTGCCCACTCTCGTGGAACGAACGATATCCTTATACGCACTATTAACGCCGAAAATGGAAGCAATCAGCAAATAGTGAACAGTCAACATTAAAAGATTCCGAATAAGCTCTAGAACGGCTAAAGGCATGTTAAACAGCTCTCTAAACTCTATATTCGCAGACAACACATCGCATCAAGCATCACACTAACCTACTATAGTAGCACACAACATAGAGCTCTCCGGCAGAAGGCACAATGAGATACACGAGTTCACGACGAAAACTGCATATAGACGGCGCGTTTTAACTGCTATATTTTCTTAAAGCTCTCGTTCACTGAGCAGTATATATAATAACCAGTTATTACACCCCATCCTCCATTCATTATATACAGCTTAGTGGTCTACATAGTTCTACCATTGTAGCCGCCCTCCGCTTCCGTCACAGGTTTCTGCAGCGGGATAGAAGGGGTTACACTGGTGGAGCTAGTTTCTACACAGCTATATGTGTTATGCTAATATTAGAGTAATGCCCTAGACATCCGATATACGTGTGTATATACAGGATAACTATGAATAATGTTAGCACACCAGGCCGGTGGTCGCAGGTTATGGTGTAGCGGGGGCTTAAAATCGTGGGCTCGGCCATCTTCATAAAACTGAATTTCAGGCAGTCGCATAACAATAAGAATACTCCATCATTTACTGGAGATAAGAAACAACATAATCTTCTGCGCGGGATGTAACCCGCAGGGCTCACTTGATGGCAAAACCCAGGCTTTACAAGAAAATTAAATTTTACAAAGAACCAGATTTTAAGGGAAATGCTTCTCCGCTTTAGCCCCCCTAAATCTTTAGTAAATAAAACATGAAGAAGAGATTTTGACATATTTGTGCGAAATAGCGTTCCCCGGCATTTAAAAGCACACATTTGAATAACACGACAGACAATATTGCACAAATATATATCACACTGCCACATAAATTTTTATGTGGACATAATTATATCTATATTTATATATTATATATTAGGATTTGTTTTCAGAATATACGTAATAGAGAGTACGATGCAATGACATCAAGTGCTGTAATCAACTATATATATATATATATATATATATATATATATATATATATATATATATATATATATCTAGATATCGATGACAAATAGTTTAATACGAGCAGCAGGCAGGCAATATTGCACGGGCCAGGCGCTGACGCACGTCGCCGCACAGTCTATAGATATGTAGTTGAAACGGTATATTATTGGTAGTTATGAAGCCACCAATAACAGGTACAGAACAGGTTTTGATACGTGTTACATTCCCACTGCACCTTAAGCTGCATATATATATATATATATATATATATATATATAACTATATACATATATTCGCTGTGTGTGGAGTCCAAGAGAAAACTTACACACACACGTTGTGTTCAGCAGAGCCACATTGATTCGCATGTTTTACAAGGGCATAGTCCTACTATTAGCAAGCTCTGTTGTTAACCACTCATCCTAGCAGCAGGACCCATCTCACGTTAACCACTACGACACACGTACATTACAAAGGTTGACTTGGAACAGAGCGGTAAGAGATGGCAACACGGCTACATGGAAGACCTGTTTTGAATATGACTGCATCGGTTACTAACGACCTGCTAGCACGCTTCCCCCACGTTCCAACTCCGGCCTCTCCGACCGGGCAGAAATCGACAAGCTTGCAATGACACCAACGACGCACTGCGCAAATCTCTCGATATCTTCAGGTGAAATCAAAAGCCATTGAGCAGAGCGTACGTCAAAAACATGGCTTGAGGTTCACGGGGCCAAGCAGGCACGTAGCGCCACCTGGAGTGACTCCCTTGACTTCGTTTAGACTCACGAAATCTTCTCACGTTCGACCTCACGGCAACAGGAACGCACAGAAATGCGTTTGTTTAAACACCGACTTGCCTAACAGTTGTCTGCTTTGCTTAGCGTGAACGCATTTTGTCTAGGTGCTACTGTCCATTCACCGGATGGCATATGCAAACCACATCACCTACAGTCATCAAGCACACAAACGATACATTCAACACGAAATTTAGCTGGCCACTTTCACCTAGTAGCTGAGCCTCACAGCTATGTAGCATCTGAGTATACTTCCTTCGCGACTGTACAATGATTATGCTTGTGTTGCTGGTGTAATTTAAAATACATATATCTCCAGCACAGGGAATGTGTATGGGATGAGCAACCAAGTAAAAGCACAACTACTACCGAGGCCACTTAACGACACGTACGCTGTCACTTGGCAGTGGGCTCTGGCAAATCATTTACAACATATTACACATTAAAATTGCACTAGCACAGAATTTGCTATATATGGACTCGTAGTAGACGACAGTTGGATTCATTACACTGCCTGTAGCTTAGTCCTTTCTGTAGCGTACACTGTATGTAGTTACACTGTGTGTAGTTTACACTGTATGTAGTTACACTATGTGTAGTTTACACTGTATGTAGTTACACTATGTGTAGTTTACACTGTATGTAGTTACACTATGACTATGTGTAGTTTACACTGTATGTAGTTACACTATGTGTAGTTTACACTGTATGTAGTTACACTATGTGTAGTTTACACTGTATGTAGTTACACTGTATGTACTTACACTGTGTATAATTACACTGTATGTACTTACACTGTGTATAATTACACTGTATATAGTTACATTATATGTAGTTTACACTATGTGTAGTGTCAAAGTAATATTTTGAATCCTGAAGATCCAGACTTAGATAAACCAACCCACTTAAAAGACTGGAATCTTGTCTCGCGGTGTTTCCAAAAGATCATCGTCTAAAGTCAAGAGGATCTGAAATGTAGAAACACTCTTTATTAATTCAATCGATTGTCAGCCAATGTGAGGAACAGAATTATAGGTAAAAGCACATAGTATAACAAGTGATACAGTTAAAGAATCCAAACTGAATATTTGAAATATAGGCAACACATTCCATCAGCAAAACCTTAGCCTTAACATAACACATAAATATTGATGACCTTTTTTGCATTCAATGCAGAAAGCTCACACATTGCTACCAGTCACGCAACATTGATATACATACCATACATCACATACGCCTCGATGATACGCGTATAAAAACAAAATTACTTGACGAAACTGACCATGGCAAACATTTTCGCCTTCAACGCCACCTACCATGAAAGAGAAGAACATGCTTGTGGCAGACAGGAAGTGCCAGACGTCGTGTTCGTCGTAGAATTCCAGAATCATGCAGTCGCGGTTCCCTTCCCTCGACTTGGCCGCTGTAAGCTGCAGAGGTAAAACACAGGTGGCTCGCAGATTTATTAAGTGCATGCGTGAAATGGGTGTGGGGGATCAGTGGAAGGCGCTGTGCGATATATAAATGTATGCTACACACGTATACCTTGTCAAATGTCAAATAAATATACTTTAGCAAGATTGTGAGCAAACATATCAGAGCAAAGTTTAATTAATTTTACGTTACATTTTGTGTGTGTGTACATTTTGCCTTGTGTTTGAAAACAACAACAGCTTGAAAGTCTGATATGATCTTACCTCCCAGGTAGACAGTTTTGACAGGAAGAAGTAAAGAGCACAGCCCCACACTATTGTCGCCAAGCATATGAAGAAGAGAGCCAATTTTAGAATTCTTTCGCCTGACCGCAACTGAAATTAAATATACACCGTGTGTTAGTGAATATTCTCAACAATACCACGTATGAAATACATAACCAAAGTGCGAAATTAACGGGAGTCCGGCGTCAAATACTCCCCGATTTACTGTCGGAATCCCTGATTTGACATATGCAGGAGTCCGTGTGACTCCCTGAAAATTCTGCCATACTAACTAGTTCGTTCCATAGCACGGCCTCGCAGAATTACTGTATTTGTTCAGCTAATGTCCAAAGAAAATTTGGCAGACGTGCAACTGCATGAATTCTCAAAATAAGCACATGCGTTATTGTTAATATCATTAATTTTGAACTTCAGACTGCGGACTCCCTCATTTTGCTGCGGACTCCCTCTTTTTGAGGGTAGGGGACTCCCTTGTTCAAAAGTTAATTTCTACCCCTGCATAACACACACACGAAATCACACAATCACACTTACATACAACTATGTCTTTCGGTGGAAAATCTTACCTTCATGATGATGTAGAAGAGCACATACATAAGAAGGTTGACAATAAATATCGACAACAAATACGAGTCAAAGTCCTTGGGACGTGTCAAGACACCATATAGAGCCCTGAAATAAACACAAGAGCACCTTTAGCAATTCTCCTCACTATCTTTATTTTAGATAATTACTGCACTGATTGTTTAAAATCTGCTAGTTAGATGTATTTGTAGAGGATGGCAAATTCTATAGTCCTGAACTAATTCAGAATTCTAGGGTACACAGTAGGGTTGCAACGGGTATAAGATTTTTACAGTACAATTAACACAGTTCCTTTAGTGAATTTAAATTTTTTTTTTCTATTTAAAAAATAAAAATAAATTACACACCCATGTATATATATATATATATATATATATATAGCTAACTCATTTATAAAATTTGCATATAGGCTTTCAACTACAAGAAAAATGTTTAAATTGATTTCTCATATTTACACTGCCATAATTAACACCATTTTTATGTCGATATATATCGATATGGCATGCCTAAAAACAAACACGCAATACATGTCTAACATAATTTTGCCATCACCTAACAAGCTCTATTCTAGCAATAAAGTAAGGCGTCGGTGAGTTATAGGCACAGCTGGCCCTACGCCGAGCTCACACGCGAGCGAAAATTACTCACAATGAAAGATTGATGAGACATCCAACGATGAGCAGCACCATACGATCCTGCAACACAATCCACCGATGATTACCAAACCTTTGCGGCGCTTCCCCAGCTTACTTTACTAGCAGTCGTATCGTCATGGATACGCATAAATCAATTGTCACCCCTCCCCCCCACCACACACACACACACGCACCACCACCACCCCCGGAAACGTTTGCGCCACAATTGTTATTCCATCGGTCGTAAACGCCACTCAAACTACAGATGTAGTCACGCACGCAATTCGTCATTGTATTAGCTGAGTAACGCGCTAGCCGAGCGATTGCTGCTAGGGGTGGGACGATATGGGTAGCTCACGATACGATCCGTATCACGATACGATATATCGTGACACTTTCAGTGGAATCTATACCTAGCGAATTACACACTTAACCTGTACTTGGGCAATCACATGAATGCTTACAAATCAGTATCGTGGAGTGCTTTGTGGAATGTACTGAAAATCAAATCAAGCTTCTTTTGTTTTCCGATAAACCTATGCTACAAAATGATATATGTTATGGATTATATCAATGGATTACATTCACAATGGATTATATTCAGTAGAGTATCGATACGCGTATCGCGAATAGTCAAACGTATCTATATGCATATCGCCGTGGCTTATATCATGATATGTCGATATACTGATGAATCGTCCGACCCCTAGTCGCTGCTAGAGGACGTGGGGGTCGATTCACGCAGAGGCAATCGCGAGGCGTGGCGAGACGTACCATGTACATCGGGCGAGATGGCGTCTGCATTTCGTTCTTCAGCTGAAGGTAGACTCGCTGGAAGATTCCAGTGTCTGAAACGGTGCGCCACGCATACGCATTACTGATTGGCACATGGACATAGACATGGACACAGACACACGTGGAAAGACATAGACACAGACCCAGGCATGGACACAGCTACTGTCGTAAGAATCTTGATCGTGAAAAAAATCAATATACAAAGCGCACTTCGATTTTTAGTGTTGCTCATCATTAAAGATTCCATGAACAGGGTGTTTTCTATTATTGTGGCTTTATATTTTATATTCAAACGGGCCGCACCGGTCGACAGACTGCAACACGCAAAAGGAAAAACACTATTATTACAAGCAACAGAAACATCATCTGACTAACTAGCTGGCTAGCTATTACTCAATCATGACTGCCTAATGGGAAACACGTAAATTGCAAAAAAATCACATAAATCTAATTATGGATGCATGACTCACCGAGCTTCCAGCGTCCCATGTAGTAGATCTGTGTGGATAGTCCCAGCATGGCCATGACGTGCACGATGAAGAACAAAGCCCAGAACCACACCTTGCTGTAGACCTGCACAACGAATTACACGTGTTGTAATCACACCACAACTCACTAGTACAGGTCACAGAAACAAAAATTAGTCTTAACGTGTCTTATCGTTAAATTTTTCTCGTAGACCAGACCTCTTAAAACTCGTAGCTTTACCATGTGTTTGTCAACGGTCTGTTAAAAAAGTAAATGTTAAGACTAATCTCAGGGCTAATTTTGTTTTGATAATGGGCCTCAGGATATCCCTGATGGAACATTACGTAATACAATTAATATTTAAAAACTTACGTAAAACTTAATTATGATATAATTAACCTAAATGACTTTTCCCAGTGTGCACTATAAATTTAAGGGATTTCTTATTTAGGCTTTGTTATGTAAAGTACTAAAACTCACTTATCAGGCAGGCCAATGGTCGTACTTGTGATTTGTTGAATACAATTGTGAGGATTTAGGAAAGATTTACTACAACGCTAAGTTGATAGTATAAAATTTTTTAACGTGAATCACGTCGAGAATCACAACTGGCCATCAAAAAATGTTTTGCACTCTTTGCTCTTCACTGTTTTCCACAAGTTTATGGTCATTTCAAGCCTCAGGGTGCAACCCACCGGCACCCGCACACAGACAAAACGACGCAACAACGCAATCACGCAATTACGGCAACAAAAATTTCAAATCCATTTACGGCATCACTATCCCGTTTACAGCGCGCACCGTACCACCCCCGTACACGCACCGATGCTTATTCCCCGACGCCGACACCGAAATCATTACCGATTCCTACACTCCCGCGATGCACGTAATTTCCATATACAGCCCCGCAGAGTAAATCAACACTATAAAGGAGGGCTCTGCCCGCGGCGGCGGAGGACGGAGCGGAGGGAGGTATACTTACGACTCCAAGAACTGCGAGGAAGATGATGACTGCAAACGCTGCGAATGCGGCGTAGGCGTTGGCGTTGATGTCGGGGTGGCGACTCTGGTAGATCTTCAGCATGCACAGTCCGGCGATTATGTACATGAACGAGGTGTCTGCAAAACGCCCCGCGCGCGCACGCACGTTTTACGACTCGCGCAGTGCAAACAGACGCACAATGCGCATCGCGTACAACGGAGGACGGTGGGCATAGAAATACACAGCGGGGAAGGGTTTAATGTGAAAATGTACAGTGAGGGTAGTAGTACATACATACATGCATACATATGCAGACATGCATGCACACACTCACGCACGCACACAAACATAACATACAGTCGAAACTTGTTGGCACTAACATAAACACAAACTACAGTAATACCAAAAAAAATAATTCAAAAAAAAATCGTCGAAGACCGACAGGGCGCTTACACCAACCACACCTACTATGCAAACGAATCTCTCCGCTTCTCGCGCATGCACATACATGTACAGTTTGTACACACACATATATATTATTATTCAACGAGGAAACGTAAGCTGCTAGGAACTAGGGGTAGGGTTTTCGAGCTAATTTAGGTTATGAATTGCGCTACGCAGTAAAAAGGTGTCATGGTTTCAATGGGTGCGCTATTTTAGAACATTATATTTATTAAAAAATGTTTTAAGAACTAACCGACTACAGTTTGATTAGAAATGACGGTGGCGGTCACTTCAGAGCGCACGATCTGAGAAGTGTGCGGCGAGAAACCATAGTGTCCGACACCAAGGCTACAGACGCGAGGGTATTTCTTTATGTTGTTTAGGTCAAATTTTAAAGAGCTAAAAGATTGTAATATCTATCGAAGCTACATATCAGTTTCAGTTATAATTTATGGATAAATTTGGGTCCACTAAAAATGAATATCGCGTCGTTAACATAGGCCTTTATGTGTATCAATATAATTGCATTCTTTTTTTGTGGATTAGTCCCTCGTTCATTTACCCTGCAAAATGACTACAAGTGCGCAAATACCAACTATTCAAGGCGTGGAACAGCTGACGGTCGCGGAGTGGTCATGGCGGCGCGTTCAAATTTCGTAATGCGTTGATGTGTAAATATTAATCTAGTATCTGGTGACAAAATAACATGGTGGGTATAGAGCGATTTGTTTAATAGCAGTAAGTCAGTTGTATTGTCTATGTAAATATACTAGAGCTACTGTCCCTTTAGATAATTATATATCTTTCCTCTAAATATCTTATATATATATCTCTCTATAAATAATACATCTCTATATTATTATTATATATCTTTCCTTTATATATATATATATATATATATATATATATATACTATATTATATATATAATGATATTATTCATATATATTATTATATATTATATAAATAAGATGGTAATAGTTAACATCTTTGCTCACTCCACAACACTGAAGTTGCTGTAGGTCTGGAGGGCGAGGACGTCGTAGGCACCAGCTGAGGGCAGGTCCCTCCCATGATGAGAGCGATGCCTCATGCGCGTAGAAGAGACCGGAAGTGCTGTGGATCGCACAGGGCAGCGGGCAAGCTCACACAGCCCGACCGTGTACGCTGCACCGGCGCTGCTGGTAGGCAAGCACGTCACCTGGCAGCTCGTCGGAAGCAATCGCGTGCTTGTAACTGGGTGTAGGGGGTTCATGTGGCGGCAGTTCGTCGGCAAGCGAAGCAGGCAGCGAGACGATGGGCAAGCAGTAGCGCAGGCAGCTTCTATGAGCTGCAACACAGCAACCGCCAGCAGCAGCAACAGCAAGGAACTAGGCACAGCACCACCTGAGCAGGCTACAAGGACTAACCAAACCGGACCATCGGGAGGCGAGCAGCAGCAGCAGCATCTGAACCACCAACCAGCAGCAACCGCTGGCCGGTCTGGGCCGGGGCCTTGGAGCCGAATTCTCAAACCTGACCACCACCACCAACCCATACACAACCATCATCCAGCAGCACCCACAGCAACGCACCAGCACCGACACACCCATCATCATCAATCAGACAGCAGCAAGCAAGGCAGCAGCAACAACCACACAGCAGCAGCAGCCGCTGCGACCGCTGCCGGCTGCCGCCGCATGGCCAAGCTTGGGAATATTTTTTTTGTTCGCGGGCCGCGCGAGCGCCCCCGTGGGCGCATGAATTTTTGGTCGGTGTTTTTCAAATATAGAAAGCATGCGTGCCAAGAGGACGCACCACCACCAGCAGCACTATCAGCTACCACCAAACCGACAAAACCAACCGGGACAACCCCGACCAGCAGTCAAACCTACTCACCAAGCAGCGAAAGAAAACCACTCTTTACCAAAAAAGAAACAGCTTAGCAGCAACGACAAAACAACACGACCGATCTACACGCACCCACGCACACAACCATCATCAATCAGTAAGGGCAGCGGGCAGCAGCAGGCAGCAGCAGCAGCACAACCACAACACAGCACACAGCAGCACGCGCTGACACCGCTGCCCCAAAATCAAGGGCCGGGGGGCCAAAACATGAATGCTGCCAGAAAATGGGATGTTTGGCGCGCCAGCAGCACCACCACCGCCGCCGCCGCCAAAACCACCACCACCACCACCACCAGCAGCAGCAGCAGCATCAGCAGCAGCAGCAGCAGTCGCAGCAGTGGGCGGCGGGCGATACGAACCTGCGATAGATCAGTCCGAGGAAGAGCAGGCCCAGCATGACGTAGCCGGCGTTGCTGAAGACGTTGTTGAACGCGCTCAGCACTCCCAGCGGATGCGCGCACAGGAAGTTGTAGTAGCAGATGTCCTCGTTACCCGTCACGTGCAGGACCTGAAGCCAATTAATTTATTAATTAACGAGGCAACGGGCGACGCCGTGCCGTGAAACGATGTGTTCGGTTGAGGACACGCTCGGGATACAGGCGTTCATGCAGACGACACGCGGCAATCGGCTGTCGACGAGGGAGGCAGCCGACATTACTGTTAACAGCTAGCAGACGACACGCGGCGACCTCGACCCCTCCTCCCCCCCCCAAGAGAGATCCGGGGGCGGGAAGACGCTCTGATGCGACACTTTGGCGCCCTCTGGTGGTCTGGTATGCCGAGCACGATTAAACACATGACCTTGTCTGTCCAGGATGCCTGTGGCGATGACGTGTCAATGTTACGCAAGCTAAAAATCTCCATAGCTACCATCTACTGATGGTTGTCAACATTGCAAAAGCTATGACGACGTTGAAATCTTTATACCCGCTAGCTACTGATGGTTGTCAATATTTCTCAAGATATAACGTGTCGTAGAAGGCGTCGTGGAATAAATCTGTCCAACCCCGAAATGGAAAACGGACATTAAAAAGAAAATTTTATCATTTTTTATAACCACGTTAAAATATGCATGCCCAGTGCCCACTAGCTAGTGATGGCTGCCAAACATTTCGCAAGTTAGTATCACGTTAAAATATTCATACCCGCTAGCTACTGACGGTTGTCAATATTCCGTAACCTAGTACAACATTTAAATCTTCATAGCTACTAGCTAGTGATGATTGTAACATTTCACAAGCTATAACCACGTTGAAATCTGCATACCTACTAACTACTGATGATTGTCAATATTCCGTAGGTTAGTACAGTATACACATTTTCACGTCTGTTAGCTATACTGACACCTGGTTACAGCAGTGTAGGTACGCCTCACATGGAACAGCAGCCTGTAATGCATGCAGTCCAGGAATACCAGACGAATGACTTACCTCCTGGTACATGATCACTAGCTGAACCCTGTAATGCAGTGGTTCTTAACCTTTTTGAGTCATGGACCCCTTTGAGAATAGGGTAAAAGCTACAGACCCCTCCACAGAATGAAAGTGTCAATGACACTGTAGCTCACCACAAAAAGGACACAAATGAGTGAGTGAGAAGAAGTCAGTTTTAATTGAGCAACCATCGACGTACATTATAGAAACGAAGAGTATATATGGGAGAATGCCCATTATATACTCTTGATAATTATGTGTAATTTTTTATGTGAAAATAAATGTTTGAGATGTGAAAGTCTGAGATGTGGGCGAGTGATGGCGTTACACCTAAATGATCGCCATTTAACGTTTTTATAATATTCAGATTTAGGCACTGCCTAAAAGCGGAGCTCCCAATGTGTAACGTGTACGATTGAGAGGATACGCTTATTCCACGTAGCTGCTATATACCATGTGACAATGGTGTTTCCCTGCCCATAACACAACTTTTATCAAAGATTAATTGGTTGCATGGAAGTGTTTACTTCGTATGATTTTTTCTAGGCGGTAGCACACGGTTGCCATCTGTATATTGCAATAATAATTTATAAACCAAAATGAATCACAATTTGTGACGGTAGATGGCGCTATACCCGCTTTGATGTTTCTTAGCGATGGCGTTCGAAATAAATAGGTTATGCTGCGTTCCGACATGTTTTGTAAAACTTTAATCTAATATAGACGTTTTATCGGCAGGGTGGAGAGGAAATACCAATTTTGTATAAGATATTGTCAATGAAATCTTGTAAAACGAACCAGACGAGTGTGACACCACAGACTGTTTGTTATCTGCGTGTCTATATAATATGCTATATAATTGCCAAAATCGACCTAATTTGCATAATTTTTTTTTAAATATCAAAACCCCTAGCCCTTATTCATTCACATACCAAAAATGAGCAAAATCCGTTGAACCTGAACTGACTAATGGCAATTCCCATTTTTGCCAAAAAATTGCCGTGGCTCGAAAGTACGTCGACTGGCGTGCTCCAAAATAGGACGTTCAATATGGGAGCATAGCAGTAACAACTATACCCAATTTCAAACATGTGGGTCAAACGGTTCCTCAGTTATCGTTGACCGTAGCCAAATGTTGACAAAAGGACGGACGGACGGACGTACGACGGACGACGACCCATGGCAATAGCTCAGCTTGACGATGTCAAGGTGAGCTAAAAATGCACATGAGCATATATACACAAAATTTAGCATGCGCCTTGTTCACGGACCCCAAAGGGGTCCTTGGACCACAGGTTAAGAACACCCGCTGCAATGCATGCAGTTCATGTATACAAATGGCTCACCTCCTGGTACGTGATCACCAGTTGAACAACGGGCAGAGAGTAAAAGATGGAGATGGTGATCAGATGCCAATGGTAGAGCTTGTATTTCTTGGTCAGCACTCGCCTGTCCTTGCGCGCCAGGTCGGCAACGTAGAGGAAGGTCTGCAACATAACAAGGAGGTCGGCACCAACGATCAGCAATGACGCGCTGTATCAACCGCTCACGTGACAAAAGCAGCTATTGCAAGAGCTCGCCTTACTTTTGCAATAAAATCAGATTTTGCAAGAACTCGCCAACTTTTCCAATAAAAGCAGATTTTGCAAGAGCTCGTAAACTTTTCCAATAAAAGCAGTTTTTGTCGGGACTATTAAAAACTTTTGGGATAAAAACAGCTTTTGCCAGGCCTCGCCAGTTTTGTGATAGTAAATCAACAGCTTTTGTAAGTGCTGTGTAGCACTTTTGTAGTAAAATGCACCAGCCTTTACAATTAAGCCAGCTCCCTACTGTTTTGCAATACTGTTCAACCGTGATTGTAATTTAATTTATTTTAATACGTAACCAGGTGATTTTTTATTAGATAAGTGGTGCATTCTGACAAAAGCAGTTTATCTCTCATTACTGGTTCACAATCTCTTATCTGCAATTCTGAAATTTGAAAACCACGAAAACAGAGTTCTTTTTACGAAGCGTGTGCACAATGTGACCAATTGGTGCTGAAGACAAACTAACGTGGCCGATGCTGGACCCAAGCAAGTGTGATGCGTCAGATGAGTTGTGTTTTCGTTTTTTTTTGTAATTTATAAATATTAATGTGTTTGCCTAAGGTGTGCTGTTACATACCACACCAGCATATTACTATAATATACAGTATGTGTCGTACTACCGTTCAGCAATCTAAACTCGGTCAAAAATCTTCCTAAACTCTGAAACATGTCTAGCCCAAGGGCTTCGTGTACAGGGCAGCTTTTATTACATCCGCAGTTCCTACACGTTTTAGCATCTTTGCGAAAACTTGACTTGACAGCAAAGACGACATCAATTTATGATACATGGATGAGTACGCTCATGCACTTCACTACGTCAATTTTAAATTACATTTATCTACATAGAATCATATATTATGTAAGATATAAAATGATGTGACATGCTGTAACATGATTACAATGATGAGGACGACAGTATATGTGATGTAGCGCAGAGGGGAGAGGGGGGGTGTCGCATGGCACGGCGTTTTGTGCCATGACGTGAAGTGACATGATGTTATATGATACGACACATGAAAAAAATATACATATATTCGCTATCCAACTTGCATCAGATATTTGCTGTCGAATGGGAACCACTCGACTATTATATTACACATCAACTAGACGACACAGAAACCGTGTGCTCGGTCGGTGAGATGCAGTAACAACACCACTATCAAGTACACAGAACATACTCTACAATATATATATATATATACAACTACCTACATAGGTAGTCACAACAAAACAAGTGCACGAGTCGAATTCGCTCGTAAAAGTAGTTAGTAAAAAACGTAAACGAATACGCAATCGAAACAGAAAATGTAAAACCAAGTCGGATCACACGTGTTGCAGTCACTACGAACGACAGCAGAGCAAAATAAATCAGTGCTACTCTAAGCAGACGCGGCCGCCACCGCTGCCATGCCGTGAACGACAACGACGGCGACGACAGCGGCTACGATGTGCGAGAGACGGACCAACCTTCGAGCGCTCTTCCTGCATCTACATTACGCGCGACCCATGAAAAGAAACGTGGAATCTCGGCATTAACGAGGGAGTATACGTCGACCAGGATCTCGGCCGCTAATTGCAAGCACCCCCGAGGCGCGCATCCGCGATTGAATTCGGAATTCTCGCGAGACAGAGGAACGCGCATCGAAGATCCGATTCGCGGGGGTGAGCTAACTCACTCACTTGCGCGCGAGTGATATATGAACTAACGCCCCGAGAGAGCAATCAATTGTCAACGGCTCAACGCAGTGTCGCAAACAGCAGCGGTGCCGCTGTCTCCGACGTGTAGTCTCCGGATGGATGCACGGCCGTCCGCTGTCACCGTTAGATGCAGTTAGAGAGTTAGAACCGGCACGTGTGCAATCGCGGGTAACTCTAATCTTACTTTAGTCTGGGATGAGTACAGGTACGGTATAGAGTACCGAAGTGTGACGTCACGTTGGCAAGACAACCTACGGGGGCTGGTTCTACACAAGCCACTGGCTCCATAACATTAACTGCGTGAAAATGTTGTGCGTACGTAAAACACGAGTGTGTGCGCTGCAGACAGCGGTAAAGCATCGGTAGCAAGTCGATCTTACAATATTTAATGAATAAGAAAAAAAAAATTTGCTTATTTTTTTTTTTTTTCACTTCCATCCTTTGGAAATCTATAAAAACTGCAATAATGACTCTCAGAATGATGGTTACAATCGGGTACAAAACACGACACGCAGTTAATGTTACCAGAGCATATGATTGTGTAGAACCAGTAGGTTCGTTGTCATGCCACCGTGACGTCATCACTTCGGTACTCTATAGTGCCTTATCGGGAGGAGTGGGGGTATTATCGGGTGGTGCAACCTAAGATGACACGGCACACGACTGATCTCGGCGCCCCCTAGTGGTACAAAGGCATCGTGCGAAGACACGGCATCGTTAGCCTAATGATCGCACCAATGTCGATATGCCTCGGGAAAACTCGTTGTGACGCGTGCCCGACTTCACGCAGTGGTTAGCGCGAAGTGGGGTCTGTGGGAGAGATGATGGGCCCCTCCAGCTGCTGCTGCTGCTACTCCTAATACTGCTGCTGCTACTTCTATCACTGCTACTGCTGCTGCCTTTAGCACCGCTGCTGCTGCTACTGCTGCTGCTACTGCTACTGCTGCTGCTGCTACTGCCATTGCTACTGGTGATATTTCTGCTTCTCCTAGTATTAGTATTACTACTTCTGCTGTTGCTGTTGCCATGACTATTACTACTACTACTACTATTACTCTCTTAATAGATGCATGCTATTGTCATTTCTCCTCTCCAACTCAGGTTATTTAGAGCACCCTAATATCCCAGGCTAAAGAATGACTAATTCTACACTATTTGTACCTGTATAGGCCGAATTATTTGATCACTATTTAATTGCAACTTATACCTCACTAACAAAGATGATTTGGCTTCAGTAGGCTGTTTTACTTATATTATTGATTACTCTTATATTATTATTATTATTATTATTATTATTATTATGTCATTAGGCACGTTATTAGTCAGCCGAGCAACTAACCGTTTAACATGGTAAAACCATTCACTAAAACCTCGCGATAACAGTGATAGGACGGCCGAGAGGCGTTCGGATGTTTTACGGCGCGCGACGACAGCTCGGCCCGGCTCACCTTCGTGCGGACGATGTTCTTGTCAGTGTCGGCATCGTCCAGCATGTCGATCTCTCCCTCGTCTATCGTGCTGTCCGAGTCGTAGCCGGGGCTCGAGCTTGCCGCCCCGCCACCCTGCTGCTGCTTCTCACCTCCTCCTCCTCCTCCTCCTCCCTCCTCCTGCAATGGAACAATCCTTTATATAACTCACTCAAGGAGAAATGCCAAAGGTTGGGGTGGGGGGGGAGCGGTTACTTTCGGGACGCAGGTTTCCGTTCCGTGGAGGTGGTTTCATTGACTAGCCGCGACAGCACTCAAGGAAAATGTCTAAGTGTGTCCTTTATAGACAGACGTTCACTCTATCTGTCTATAGAGGTCAGTGCTAATGTGGGTTTTACTATATTGTTCGATGTAAACATACACTCGTGACTCATACGTAGCCCATAGCAAGCAATTAATGTCAGGATTATAACATCAAATCGTCCAGGTTTTTTGGATTTTTAACTAGTTGAGAAACAATGTTATCAGGTAAGAATTTGAGGATACATCTAGTGCCGTTAGTAATTACTTTTCTTGTAAAACAATTCATGTAACAAAATTTTTACAAATATACACCATAGAAAATTCGTGACGTAGTCAATTTAACAGATATTGTGACTACTGACAAAAGACGGCCGACGTACCTGCTGCTGTACTACAGTGCCATAGTTGGATGAGCCTTCAGTTCTATTCACTATGGGATTCTCCAGATTTGAAGTGCTATCTAAGCCAGACAAGTGCTCATGCTCCCCACGGTGCTGCCTGCAGCAACATGAACATATTCGCTTAAACACTAGTGCAAACTCTCACAACTTACAATGCAATGTAATAATAATTATACATATGCAATATACAATGCAATAATAAATAATCGACGACCAAGCGTGATCAATCGTTGGTTGCAGAGGTCTAAACAGCCACAATAGCCACGAGCAACGAGTTCCCATACACCTGCTATGCCCACTTACATACAGCAATCACACTCATACGCATCATGTATACGCACTCGAGCTACATTTGCGACAGGGGTTAAGCACAGGGCTACTAGTCACATCATACGTACGTAAGATAGTGAATGAAGGCGACAACTGCGGCGACCAGGTAGAAGAACAGGAAGACGCCGACGGTGACCCCGATCGCGATCATGTACTTGGTATCTGTCGGCAAGAAAAAAAATCCCACGCAGCTGTGTTAACGGCCGCGGCTGCATCCCCACCCACTACGAGCTCGCAAATATGCCATGGTATTACGGCGTGTTCAATTCCAATTTTCTATGCTATAACAGCAAAAATTCTGAAGTGTTTTTCAAGTTGCTGTAATCAGTAATATATCCGCTTAATTAGGCGAGACTACATTTCGCTACATTTTTTTCAGATTATGCGTTTTTGAGTAATGATTTCTAAATAAATCCTTTAACGGCCACGCAGCGTCCCCACCTCCTACGAGCTCGCAAATAGCTGGCGACCTTCCAAACAACCGCTTACGCAAACCTCCTCTACGATAACCGATCACCAAGTAGCAAATTAAATGCGCACGCCGAACCACGAATGGGCGACAGCTAACAGACGCCAGCGCCATCA
The DNA here is from genome assembly GCF_000485595.1 of Priapulus caudatus. Lineage (NCBI taxonomy): Eukaryota > Metazoa > Priapulida > Priapulimorpha > Priapulimorphida > Priapulidae > Priapulus > Priapulus caudatus. Next base: position 33,991 of record NW_014577490.1, read on the forward strand.
AAGAAACGCGTAACGACAGCGATCCCTGCCCCCGAGCGAACATCATGAAATTAAGGGATTCAATCAGAAACTAACGGAATTCGCAAACTGAGACGGAAATCGAGGTCAAGGACACTCAAGGACTCACAGCTGATGGACGGCTCGACGATGACGGACAACGTCTTCAGTCGTCCCAACCCGTGAATGGCGGCGGGTTCGACGATGGCGATGTCCGTGCACGCGTAGTCGGTCGCTCGCACGACGAAGACAACGTAGAACGCCTTGTCCTTGAAGCGCGCCCGCTGCGACAACGACAACGCTCGTTTAACACGTGCATTACATTGTTAATTTGCATCATCCTCGTCGTTATATCAAGCGTTATCATCATCGTTATTATTGTTATAATTATTATGATTATTAATAATACTCTTATCGTTATCGTTACTTTTGCCGCAATTGTTGCTGTAATTGTAATTGCAATTGTTGTTTTTGTTGGTGTTATTATTAAATTATTATTATTATTATTATTGCTATCGTTATTATTATTATTATTATTATTATTGTAAATAACAATTAATTACAGGGAAATTTACCTCAACCGTGATGGCTGCTTGTTTTGTCATCGTCTGGTACACACCGGTGAATTCCACGTTACGATCAAGGTCAAACACGGGACACTGGCAACAAATCAAGAAAGACGAAAGGCTCAGTATTTCACGTGGCGAATTCAGAACGCACGCCGGCACGTAATCGCTGCGACGCTAAAACGCATCATCCCATCCTCGACTCGGCCACATTCGCCTCTCCAGTATCCCCTCGTATTTAAAATAACACTATTTTTTTCCGATTTTGAGAGTTTCCTTTCACAATCACACGTGTCCATACTGCACTGCATTCATTATTCATCGTAATCAGAGTGAGCGAGCTGTGCCAACTGCTTGCATTCACAAATCCAAGCATTCACACAAATCAGCACTTATTTCTCGTATCGCGCGCGGCAGGCACACGGCAACGATTGAGGGAAGACACACTGATTGTCCGAAGACAGATTTGAAGGAAATTGAAATCTGTGAAAGACTGTAAAAACTGAGAAAGATTTGTCTGTACAGCAAACAGGAGGTTTGGCAGGAATATAGGCTTCTTTTCTATGAAGCAGATACATTAAAACTTGTATATAAGTTGTTCAAGAGAAATGTCTGATGTGTCCTTTATAGACAGATGTCCGTACTACAGAGGTGAGGGCTAACACAGGTTTCAGTGCGCTTAGGACACCAAGGGGTCCATGCACGCACATACATACACTCTATACACACTAACGCAGACACACGCACGGCCGTGCACTCACGCGTTAATACACTCTACACACATACTCATTTCACTCTCACTCACTCTACACCCCTACATATACTTTATACAGACACACACAGAGACACAGGCACGTGCATACACACACACGCACGCACGAACGCACACACGCATTAACGCACGTACGCACGCCCACACACTCATGAACACACGCATGCACACACGCACACCCACACACCCTTACATTTGTGCTCTGTATCGACAGATCCATACACAGGCTGTCACTTGAAGTGGCTTTTACGGTAACACTGTGCACTTCAGGGTCGTCTGGGAACTTAAACTCGTAGTAGATTGGTTCGGACGGCGACACGTCCAGCCTCCTCTCCTCATACATACTGAAACACGAAGCCATGCACATAGACAGCACACAACAACAGAGAGCATTCTTGTTCTCCTACTGCACACATACACACCCGAGTTTACTCTCAACTCGGGAATTATTTAAACAAAATATACGAGTAATATTTCATATTCATCGACCAGTTACTTAGGGAATCAATGTTTTACGTGAAATAAACATGCGTACAAATGACACAACATTAATGCGATTCTCGTTTGAAAGAATTGATTATTTCGGAAGTTGCACAAAATTGCAGAGTAGACCTAGCGACGTTCCAGCGCTCAGGCACACTTTATGAGAAAACATATCAACTATAGAGTGGTTTGGAGTGGTCACTGAGAATATAATCAGTGAGAGCTACTCCACTGTCACCACTCCTGGTCCACACCTCGCCATTCCTACAACACTCTGGCAGCAGCACTTAATTCACGAAGGCACATCCAAGCACTGAGAGAAACCACACCATCGTAACAACACTAATATTATCAGTAAATTCACGGAGGCATACGTGGTCCCAGCATTACGAGAAACCTTTCCATAGTAAATACCATGTGTCCCTTTATCAAGAAAATCACGAAGGCACACCCCATCATTGAAAGAAACCACACCATCCTAACAACACTCTAACAGCAGGAAATTCATGAAGGGACGCCCCAGCATTACGAGAAACCTTTCCATAGTAAATACCATGTGTCCCTTTATCGAGAAAATCACGAAGGCACACCCCATCATTGAGAGAAACCACACCATCCTAACAACACTCTAACAGCAGGAAATTCACGAAGGGACGCCCCAGAAAATTGCACGAAACCTTTCCATGATAAACACAACCAGTGTCATTACATCAATAAAATAACGTGGGGCAAACCTTAGCAGTAGCATTGCAGTAAATCTCTCTCTCTCTCCACAGCGAACAACACCAGAAACGGCAATAAAATCGCAAAGGCACGCCCCAGCATTGTGATGAAGTCTTCCAAACTGAACAACACTGTCACCACACTAACAACACCGCGAAAACGCATGCCAGACGGACGCAGTAGAAACTCCACTTACCCTATCTCAAAGTTCTCCAGTTGCTGCGCGTAGAGCGTGAAGGCTGTGAGGTTAGGACTGAATGTGGAGATGTCGACGTAGGCCAGCTGCTTGCGGTCGACGCTGCGGCGTCCACTCCTGTAGTTCTCCGTGGGACACAGCGTCCGGTTGACCGTGCTGTAGTCGAACCTGTAAGAGACACGCCATTAGTGCTCGTCCCCAGCAGGCTGTTAGCCAGGAAAAAAATCAGGGAGTCTCACCATCTGAGCAAAGGGGGATGTTGCGGGCGTGAAGCGCCCCAGGGGGAGGGCCTTACCTTAAAATGGAGGAAGTTTAGTCTGAAATGCCAAAAAGACAGCAATCTGATATGATTTTATATTCTTATAAGCGCTGCTGTCAGTTATACAAGGTGTATAATATATAAAATTGGGCCACCCTCATGCCATCTCTATCAAATTTCATTCGTCTCATCCAAGAATAGGACAGGTAGACTGGTCTCTGGCTAACACACTCGTTCCCAGCACTGCTGGGAGAAGCACAGTGCAGGGTAGCTCTAGAACCTATAGCCCTTCACTCTGCCACAGGCCTGTGGCAGAGCGAAGGGCTATAGTTCTATAGCTAAGTGCAGGAAAGCAGGGACATGATAAGGGGCAATTCTATGCTTTGGTGTACAGCAACCAAAAAATAAATCCCTGGAGGGAGTACGTGAACGAGAGATTCATTCATGTACTCCTGGTGATAGGATTGCAATTGCAGTCGTAATGAATGATTGCGATTGCAGTCATAATGGTAGTAATAATAGTGAATGACGTGCCCTCGCTATACCTTTGATGTCAACCCGACTCGGCTCGCGTGCGTGACACATTCAATCAGACTGTGTAAATTGACATCACCTAAGCCATTTCACTAGTGATGACCTGATGATCATTTGTCTTATCAATGGGATGTCACATATATTATTGTAAATATCATCAATTTCAGTTTTATACTGCCTGATGATATCTTATTTGCAAAATTTATTTTAATTGTAACGTTGTTAACACTAGTTTTGCAATAAACCTAAATTATCTATCTATCTATCTACCTATGATCGATTATCGTATTATTGTATCGAGTAATTTATTTTAGGAAAAATTATCATCAAACAAAAAACAGTTGATTTAAAAAAAATAACTATTTTAGAAGAAATTATCATAGTATAATCATTATCAATTAGCAATGTCTTGAATAAACAAATCTTCGACAGTTGTCTGGTTAATTTATTGCTTTCATTATAGCTTGGAGTTCAGTGGGTACAAGGTTTCAGTCATCCAATATCTAGCATTTACAATCAATGGGATTAACACACTGTTGGCAAGTGTTTGAGTCAATACTATTCCCATGTCGAATATGCGTCCCTGTTTGATTGGTACTGTATCTTAATGGCACTGCGATCGTAAATAAAATCCGCATTGAAACGTGTCGGAAACGTGACGCACATAACAGCGGCAGACGAAACGCGCAGCAGCGTATTGCGAGCATATCGCTGAGGGAAACCACGGGGTGATGAATAAATTAATATTTTATTCGCCATGCGAGAGTTTAGAAAGCCGCTGGCTGATCTTTTTCATTACTTTGCGTAAAATTCAGCAGCACATACATTACTCATTATCCCCTGCTGCGCGTGTGCTAGAGATATAGCGATGCGTCCAATCTACACCGGTCGCGCTAGCTGATTGTTCGGCTTCTATCTCTGAACTCATTTGATTCTTCTTTTTCGCGTTTTGCATGATTGCAGAGCCGGTCTGCGTAATTCTGTCGGCATACGTTTGTTCACGTTGCCACGCATGCTGTAGCCATGGCAACAAAGTTTTTTTCCCTTTAGGTAAATGTTTAAAGCCACAATAAATGAGCATCCCCTCTAGAATCTCGCACAAATTATGCATTCTGGTGGGGGTATTAGATTTTCTCTGAAATACTTTTTGCACATAAGGAAGCGAAAATCATTTTGAAATTTGACACTATACGCATCATACGCATACTAACGTGACGAATATTACTGTCACAAAAGTCACAAAAGTCACTGTCACTAAATGTCTACTGTCACAAAAGTCTAACAAGAGCCGCAGAGCGTCTGGGCTCATCTGGGGTCTGTTGCTACGGTTATGAACGTACAATTTCAGTCGTGCGTAGTGACACATTTGTTAGGCGCAGATATGCAGATACGCAGTTGCGTACACATCATTGTTAGGACACGCTCAATAACCCCCCCCCCATGCGATTTTGGTTTATTTTATTAAATGATGCTTGCCTTTCACTCGAATTTGTGTCATAGATTCACAGCTATCTATTTTTATCTATTTATAAAAGATTTCAACATATGAGCATGGATCTCCAAGTTTATTAGAGGGGGCGGGGAGTCCTTCTCTCCCACCTCCCTCCCCACTGCGTCCCACCTCCCTCCCCCTGCCTCCCACTTCACTCCCCTTGCCTCTCACTTCCACCCCCTTACCTCCCATCTCCCTCCCCTGCCTTCGACCTCCTCCCCCCTGCTCCCACCTCCCATCCCCTTGCACACCATCTCGCAACGACTAATTGTACCCCGTTTCCCGCTCGCATACACACCGTATCACCGTTTTCCTGTCCCCGGTCTCAATTTACTACTCTCTCTCTCTCTTATCTTAGACTTTCTCTCTCTCTAATTAATATAATAAAAAATTAAAACCCAGCGATGATGCCTTTACTGCCCCTCAATAATACTTTCTTCTATGCCTATGAGTGTAACAGTCATAGAAATCATAATATATAGGTGTCTCTAATATTTCTATGGTAACAGCTTATGTTCGCACAACTGGTAAATGGATACGCACGGCCCATAGCTACATGATATATGTTAAGATTCAAGATGAAAAGTAAATATTATATATTATATGGTACTAGTTATTATTTATTTGTTTAACAAAGTTACATGAGAATAAAATCTAATTTAAACTAGGCCTATAGTTGCCGCGAGATGGCGCGTGCAAGTGTAATCAATAATCAAAGATGGCATCGTTCCTGAAATCCTACAGTAGGTACAGGCTAAAATCCAAGTAAGTATATTCAGGCAGGCGATAATTTTGCTCAGCTGTGAGTTAACAGGTGCATTGCAGGTTGGCAGGCAACAATTATGATTAGAAGCGTGCCAGCCATGGCTGCCGCCGTGTTTTTGCCTCATGCGAGCATTCACCGATTCATCATTCAGCCTTCAGGCCAGGGGCAGGGTGCTATAGACAGACTGCTTTAGAAAATCATATGATTTAAGGAGCGTAAACCTTGTTCAACAAACATTTGCCTTTGCAATTAAACTGTGCAACTGTAGCCTCACATTGACACAGGTATGGGCTCTAATAATAGCAAAAGCAGTTCAGTCCTTTGTTAACAGTCAACAAATCAATGTTAACCTCCTCTTGAGGGTCAAAAGGTTATCCGACACTTACTCTCGGCATGTCAGTGAAAGCATATTTCATGGTCCTTTCAATAAAGCCATAAAAATGCTAGGTCACCGCTGAAACAAAAAAGTTTTTCAATCACTCGTCCAGTCAGACCATGTCCTCAGAAAATGTCTAAAATCTGCCCTGTGCCCCATTGACCTTTGACCTGTGACCATCCAATTTCGGCACAGTGATGGCTTTTCCTACCATGATGCTATACACCGACTATCACGAGCCTAGGTCGAGCCGTTTAGATTTGTGCCGCAATTCTGCATTTCCTCCCTATACCTTAAGTTAAGGAGTGAATGTTCCCCCTTCTTTTACACCTCTTGACCTTTGACCTTTGACCCCCAGCTTCGACATCCCAACTCGTTTTCGGATTACCCCCCACGTCCCGAATATCGTGACCGTACGTAGAGCGGTTAAGATTTGTGCCCAACTGTTGACGGACGGACGGACGGACGCTCGGACGGACGGACGATCATGCGATTCTACAAGCTGCATCTGACTATGTCAGATGAGCTAATAAAATAGATAAAGTCATGCCAGTTTCATATTTATTAAACATTTAATCAATCCGAATGCAAGTTTGAACTCCCTCTGTCACAAGTCATGCACCTCGGAACACGGTCGCTCAAAATTCCTTTGCTATCATAACAAGAAGAAGTTGAATACATCACACACTTACATGTCCTCGAGGAACAGTGGAACCTGCCACGAGATGACACCCCGCTGCTGTCGTATGACGAACAGTACCGGATAGTTGGGTGTCGCATTCATGCTGCTCACACTGATTCTAACCGGACCGATCTAGAAGGTAAATTGAAAATGGTATTAGTTATGACACACAAAGGGTCGTGATGGACTCGCTTAAGATTTTAATATTTCACATCCATTTTCAACAACGCGAGACAAATGTCAACTAAAGCAAATCCTCGAGCAAACATTAATTTGCGTATTGGAAACTAATGGGAAATTGCTAGAAGGTTGAACTGTGAATGGACTAAACTAGTGCTGCAGAGCGCCAGGGCTTAGCTAATTAATGCACAGGCCTGTGCTTTTGCTGGTGCTGCTGCTGCTGCTGCAGTTGCCACTCTTGATATACTGCTGCTGATGCCACTGTTGGTACTACCACTGGTGCTGCTGCTGCTGTTGTTGTTGTTGTTGTTATTATTATTAATAATATTATTATTATTATTATTATTATTATTAATTTATCAATATTAGTAGTAGTAGTATTATTGCTACTACTGCTGTTGCTACATTAGCTATTGTTGCTGCTACTGCTGTTTCTACTACCACTGCTCTTGCCTTTCATGAACGAATGAAACGCCAAGTATTCTGCATCTAGGTCGATGACAGAGTCATGAGTGTGCTCGGCATAATACACGCACTCAACATACAACTCGCGATATGCGAAGCATGCTATGCACAATAACGGCTGAGAAAACGATAACGAGTGCATTTTGTATGAATTAATCTCCAGAAAGTATCAGACGGAATGCAATGAGGTGTGCCACTGTACTTCTCGCAACCTACAGGAGCGACTAATGCTACCTATATAGTGCGTCGGTTGTATATAAGCCAAATGAATTGTGAAGTTCACTGAACGTACACAAAGAATGCAATTCAAGGTACTGTTTAACCGAGCTTTGATGCTTCAATGAGCAAAATCAATAAGAAATAATCCGAGTTTCGATGCATTGATGATGAAAATTTCACTACACATCATCAGGTTTCACAGTAAATACAAGTAAGGGCAGTAACTGTAGGTGTAGTATTTTTGTGATTTACAGAGAAAATCGAATTTGAACCTTCACGAGGGATAAATTAGGTTCATCGGATGCCTTCCTCTGCACACGTCAGTGGACAGTACATTTCACAATTACTTTAACAATATAAATATTATATAATAAATAATAAAATAAAAACAATAATAATATATCACTTTAATATTTAGTCATCACTTTAATTTTTCAAAATATATATTTAGTAGGGAAAACGGCAGATCAGCCTTGAAACAGAGCTGTCTTACGTACTGGGTTTATTTACTAACGTCTTCGATGATCCCACGAATGAGCCCTACAATGATCCACCTATATGAGCTTGATTTTTAGATGGAGGACGCATCTCAGCATTACCTTACATCATGAGAGTAAAGAGCATGCAAGTCGAGTGCTATGCAGCTGTCCGTTTACGCTCAACACAGGATCTATAGGTGCGTACCTCGAGTTAAGAAACCACACGTTCACCATTCTCCTCCCTGGTCATTGACCTTTGAACTGTTGGTTTTCCCCAAGATCCGTCTGTTCGGATTAAATGTCGAATACGAACATCGTATTTGAAGCCACACCTGACAGACAACCTGTATAGATCTATGTAAATATTTAAACAAATTTCCTTTGTAAATGGAGAGGTTTATTCCATTGAACCTCATATAGCATACTAGCTGGGCTACCCGGCGATGCCCGGGATTTTTTGGGGGTTACTGCTTTTCTGCTATTTCATGCGTTTAGCTGGGCTACCCGGCGATGCCCGGGATTTTTTGGGGGTTACTGCTTTTCTGCTATTTCATGCGTTTTGTGCTATTGCTTGCGTTTCGGCATTTCATGCGATTGCCTGATTTTGAGCCTGACTATAGTTGAGCGCTATAGGATTGCAGTTCTAGGATTCGTCTTGACTTTTCTGCTGCAGTTGAGAATAGTCTTTCTGAATCTGATTACCTGGATGATGAGTGAGAGTAAGCCAATGTTCATGCACTAT
>NW_014577490.1:44277-47719 GCF_000485595.1 Priapulus caudatus
GTGTGTGCGTGCGTGTGTGTGTGTGTGTGTGTGTGTGTGTGCGTGTGCGTGCGTGTGCGTGTGTGTGTGTGTGTGTGTGTGTGTGTATGGTGTGCACACTGGGTCTGTTTCCATCTTTCTCTCCATGTCCTTCTCATTCTCGCTCCCTTTCTGTTTCTCGCCCTCACTAACCATTACAGCGAATTCTACCCGCACCGCCTGATCACCGCGTCGTGCTCAATCCCATCGCTCATCCAACTTCCCAGCTCAGCGCGCCACACATCAATCACGTGACCAAAGCGCATCAATCACGTGACCGCGGGACATCAATCACGTGACCGCACAATCGCGTGAATAACTGCCGCATCCGCCGCGTTGCCGACAAAACAAAAACAAGAGGCAAACTTCCGGGGGGCGGGAAGAAGGGGCGGAGACCGGTATATATCAGGAGCGAATAATAATAGAATCTATTATATCTATCTATAATAAGCTATTATTATTCACTCCTGGATATGTGTATATGCATGTGTGTGTGCGCGTGCGTGCGTGTACAGACAGACACACACACATACCCACTCTCTCTCTCTCTCTCTCTCTCTCTCTCTCTCTCTCTCTTTCCATCTATCTCTTTCTCTCTCGGTCTCTCTCACTCTCTCTCTCTCTCTCTCTGTCTCTCTCGCACAGGTTTTACTCCCTCAGTATAGTCAGTACACACTGCTAATATCCCCGTGTTGCCAAATGTGCCTGTCACGTTGTAACTTAATTAGGTGCGGATTGCAAAAAATCACTTGCCGCTACGGTCGACAGGCTGCTATAGTCGCTGACCGTGCGCAATGCACCCATTAACGCTCGTTTTTTTCGCAAATGCGTTCATTTGGTCTATTTAGTTGCGGCAAGAAATTCAATAGACAGCAGAATGCTTTTAAACGTATGTATCTAGCTACGAAAGGATGACGTTCAAGAAAAGCTTTTGCCGATTTAACTTTGTCAGTCATGAAGGGTCTGTACAGGCATGTAGCTGTGTACAGGCGACGAAGCCATTGCTTTGTAGAATATATACGCTACAGCAGCTGCAGCAGCATCACCACGAATTTATATCAAAGGTTGCTCCGAATGGCAAGATACAGCTGCGCAAATATGTCGCGCTTGCACATTTCCATTATCGACGACAGATGTTAATGCATGGTTGACACGAACACGAGACACCGTGCGCGCCTATTGTCATGATGCGGTGCTGTTTGCACGCATCCCCGTACACACGTGTATCTGTCGCGTGTGCCTGCGTTCATGCGGGCGTGCGGGCGTGTGAGTGTGCCTGCATGCACTCACTTTCCCGGCGTTTGCATGCGTCGTGTGACACTGCTCGCGTGTACATGGGTGATATAAGCACGAAAGCGTGCGTGCGCACGTATGTGCACGTATGTGTTGCGTGTGCGTGCTTGCATATAAACTGTAATTATAAGAGTTGACGTGGGCGTTCCGCCAGCCTTCTCTGTATCAGCGGGACATTTTGCTGAAACCCGCAGAAACAACCACAGTTTCTCCCCACCACCTGCTTTCTCTCGCTGCTCAATATTGAGAATACCCTGCGTGACTACACGACAGGTTCGAGTGACATTCTATGTACAGCAGAATAATCGTATTTTTCCTAAAAAACATTCCCTCTGCCAGTCTGGTAGTATTTATAGTAGCACTGGCATTTCCGCGTCGTCGGGCCAGGAAAGGAACGCATTCACGTTCGCAATTCAGAGAAGATTGGAAAATGCCGATCTGGCGGAAAACCCTCGTTAAGGATACTCTCCACGTTGTGCACGGGTATTGCTCTAGTGAAGATTAAACATTTATTGGCAGCATTCTTGGCGTATGAAATCGAATCAATCACTTGTTTTTATTATAGAGGCGATTCTATATCTTATGCTCAAGCAAAACATTTCATGACCTTTCCGCCCATAATTATGTTACCCCACAAATTTGCCTTTTCTTAATGTAACAAATGGTATTTTGGCTATTTCTCAATACCAGCAAGCGTGAGAATACAGAATTGTTGCCCCCTGTTCCGCCCATATGGATCAAAATAGTGGCGTCGGCTTTTTCTTTAATTTTACTGAGACCCCTGGCAAACCTGCTTTCCTCAAGTTGTGTTCCCATAGCCCATTCTTCGCGCATTCCAGAGCCTAACTAATCCAGTCCGGCACTTTCATACCTCCCTGACGTACTTCTTTCCCCCCCTCTGTTACCTATTCACCCGCGTGTCAAATTCATCCTCCGAGTTGTCCTCCCCGAGTACATCTCCTTTATACATCGCTCCTCTGTCAGACATCGAAACGGCGCAATCCTCGTTTTTTCTATTTTCACCGCTGGTGACGCGCCTGTGTGCCAATGGGTGACCGTCTGCTGACGATGCTCTCTGCACCTTCGTCCTTACTGGCGACCTATCCTGCCTACCTGCCCCCACTAAATTGGTACATGTTCCTGCACTTGAGCCATTCTGAGACCTTAGCGGTTACCATCGACCGCGCGAAACTCCGCTTACCTGCCGTCCCCGCTCCTATGTCCCAAACGCGCGCTTGTACTGCACTACCGTAGGTTGTTTGCGCGGTTTCGAACTCTTTTGGGCGTGGATACTTGTTGGAGTCTAGCCTGTCCATGATATGTACATGCATCCAATGTACTGCCCCCTCATCCTGGTCGCAGGGTTGTCCCTGAATGCTTACTGGCTTCCTGGCTATAGTTCATATCGTGGTTGTATCCATGTTCTGCCGTCATAATGCCCTAGCGTGCCTTATACCATGTACGCGGCAAGCACCACGCTCTGACAGTTCCCCTGTCCGCTGTTATATGGAGAAATGCGCATGTTACAAGGTGGTACATAGTGTTAGCCATCGAATAAAGTTGAACCGAAAATCGCTGAATTTCATGCACACCCAGACCTCCTCTACTTTAGTTTTCAAGTGATTGTATGCACCAGCTTCCACTGCCTGTCGACCTTCCCAGCTTGCGCTTATTAGCCGCTTCACCGCGCTGCCATCTCCGCGACGACTTTTCCGATGCTCCGATGCAGCCAATTCCCAAACCGCCGTGTTGTGTTGTGCCCCAGCGTCTTACTCTCGGGCGTCGAGGGTGAGCGATCGTGACCCTCTGGCTCTTATTTTCCGATCGCTGCGAGGCGAAAGCCGGGCAAACGGACCTTCTATTACCAGAGGGCCCACCCGCATTCTGTAGTCCTGGCAGGATGCCGACTCAACCCCTTCTGCCGCTTATAATTGCGCGCTTCTACGCTTCGGTCCGGGCGTTCCACCAGCGGCTGCTGCGCGCGTACATGGGGGAAGCGAGGATGTGGGCAGGATGCGAGGGGGCGGCGGGCAGGGGAACCCGCACCGCGATGCGACGAACGAGTGCTGTCCCGAGACCACTACAGCCCCATGCGCCCAAAGGCGGCGTAATTCATTTTCGCGACTTCATC
>NW_014577490.1:49973-56191 GCF_000485595.1 Priapulus caudatus
ATATATATATATATATATATATATATATATATATATATATATACGTGCGAGCCTGCGTGCGTGTGTGTATGTGTGTGTATATATATTATATATGCCACAATTATTGACGCATGCACAGACAATGACCATGTTAGATAGGAGCTAATAGAAACGAACAAGCTCCTCAGCATCCCTATTCAACTTTCATGGCCAAATTAGTGTACCGTGTGCCACACTGCACATATATGCACCCTTTTATCCAGGCAGAATGCATGATAGGTCAATGAATATTTTACCCATCCTAAATAAACTACTACAGTATACGCGGGGATAGTCCAGAAATTTATATACTTTATAGTGAGATTACTCTACCATGCCCAAAATCCAAGCACCATTATTTATGACCCAGATAGCAAGTGCACGTGACACTGGTGGCTAATTGAGAAAAGCGCTAGGAATGGCAATTTTCCATCCGATTTCATTCGGTATTGTATTCTTACTAATAATTTATAAATTGTCGAGTGGAAAAGCAAGTTTTCCAATAATGAGCTGAAGCAGAATAAATTTCATGATTATTTGCACTTTTACATGAAATAAGAAAGGCCGTATTTTACATTTTAGTGTAAATGAGGATATTCGAAAACAGAAAATTGGTGAAAGAAACTTTTACTGTACATAAATCTTTTATGTATTATATGCAATTTAAAATATTTTAAGTGACTATAACATGAAAACTTTAAAAAAAAATACAATGAATTTTTTTTCTCCAATTATAACATATCAAGTATAGATGGTCTTATCTTACCTCAAACAGTCTCCCAAAATTATTATGTACGTGTGCGTACGCGTGCGTGCACGTGCATGTGTAAGGTGGGTCTATCTTGGCAGCTGAATATATTCTAGGAGATTCGAGGAATCAAAGCCCCCCATTTCCTAGGAAAATTAGTTTAAACCCTTAAATATGCCATTTGCTACATTTTATGACAGCACATTACTGGTTGCCCACATCACACTTCATATTCTTCTTCCATGGGAAATTACACATAAAACGATAAAATGTTACGTTTATTTTAGCGCCAACCAGGAGACTGGACAGAATGTCACATCCTCTATGCCATTAGACAGCTGTATTGTGATGTGTCTGGATTTCCCAAAGGGCCGACAAAAGCTGACAGACTGCCAGCACTGAACAAACAGATTCCTGCAAGTATCGATAACAATCAATATGAAACATTCTACACCCACGCGGAAATTCGACTCTCGCTTCCCCTTCCCCTCTCTCGGTCTCCGCTCCCCTTCTTTCTCGTTCTCTCACACTTCCCTAGCTTGCCCTCACTCACTCTCTTTCTGTCTGTCTGTCTGTTTCTGTCTGTCTCTCTCTCTCGCTCTCTCTCTTTCTCTCTTCTCGGTCTCTCTCTCTCTCTCTCTATATCTCTCTCTCGGTCTCACTTACTCTCTTTCTGTCTGTCTGTCTGTCTGTTTCTGTCTGTCTGTCTGTCTGTCTCTCTCTCTCTCTCTCTCTCTCTCTCTCTCTCTTCTCTCTCCTCTTTCATCTATCTCTTTTCTCTCTCGTCTCTCTCCTCGTTCTCTGCTCTCTCTCTGTTCTCTCTCGCCAGGTTTTACTCCCTCCGCTTATAGTCCAGTATTAAAAAAAACACACTGCTAATATCCCCGTGTGGGCAAATGTGCTGTACGTTGTAACTTAATTCGGTGCGGATTGCCAACATCCCTTGCGCTAGCGGTTCGCCAGGCTGCTATCGTCGCTGACCGTGCGCATGCCCGCATTCACGCTCGTTTTTTTTTCGCAATGGCGTTCATTTGTCTATTTAGTTGCGGCAAGCCCTTTCATAGCAGGCCAAATGCTTTTACCGTATGTATCTAGCTACGAAGGATGACGTTCAAGACAAGATTTTGCTCGCTGTTACTTTGTCAGTCATGAAGGGTCTGTCAGGCCTGTGCTGTGTCCAGGGACCCGCCATGCTTTGTAGCATCTTCTAGCTACCGCAGCTGGGCAGAGCTCCCACGAATTTATATCACCGGTTGCTCGACTGCACGCATCCAGTGCCTGACTCTGTGCGCTGTTGCCCTATCCATTATCGCGCCAGATGTTTATGCCGGTTGACCCGACCCCGAGAACCGTGCACGCCTATTGTCATGCCTCGGTGCTGTTTGCACGCCATCCCCGTCCACCGTGTATCTGATTGCGTGTGCCTGCGTTTCATGGCGGGCGTGCGGGCGTGTGAGTGTGGCCTGCTGCATCTCCCTTTCCCGCGTTTGCCTGGTCGTTGTGACACTGCGCGCTGTCCATGGGTGCCTCCAGCACGAAAGGACGTGCGTGCGCCACGTATGTGCCGTATGGTTCGTGTGCGGCTGCATATCAACTGTCATTATACGAGTTGCCGTGGGCGTGTCCGCCAGCCCTTCTCTGTATCCGGCGGGACATTTTGCTTGAAAACCGCGAACCACCCCCAGTTTCTCCCCACCCCCTGCCTTCTCTCGCTGCTCATATGCGACTACCCTGCGTGACTACACGCGGTTCGAGTGCCATTCTATGTACAGGCGCATAATGCGTATTTTTCCTAACAAACCCTTCCTCTGGCCAGTCGCTGTAGTCTTCTCGTACACTGGCATTTCACGTCTGTCGGGCCGGGAAGGAAGCTTCACGTCGCAATTCCGAGAAGATTGGAACGATGCGCTCTGGCGGCACACCTCGTTAAGGATCCTCTCCCGTTGTGGCACGGGTTATTGCTCTAGTGCAGATTACAGCATTCTTGGCGTATGAAATCGAATCAATCACTTGTTTTTATTATAGAGGCGATTCTATATCTTATGCTCAAGCAAAACATTTCATGACCTTTCCGCCCATAATTATGTTACCCCACAAATTTGCCTTTTCTTAATGTAACAAATGGTATTTTGGCTATTTCTCAATACCAGCAAGCGTGAGAATACAGAATTGTTGCCCCCTGTTCCGCCCATATGGATCAAAATAGTGGCGTCGGCTTTTTCTTTAATTTTACTGAGACCCCTGGCAAACCTGCTTTCCTCAAGTTGTGTTCCCATAGCCCATTCTTCGCGCATTCCAGAGCCTAACTAATCCAGTCCGGCACTTTCATACCTCCCTGACGTACTTCTTTCCCCCCCTCTGTTACCTATTCACCCGCGTGTCAAATTCATCCTCCGAGTTGTCCTCCCCGAGTACATCTCCTTTATACATCGCTCCTCTGTCAGACATCGAAACGGCGCAATCCTCGTTTTTTCTATTTTCACCGCTGGTGACGCGCCTGTGTGCCAATGGGTGACCGTCTGCTGACGATGCTCTCTGCACCTTCGTCCTTACTGGCGACCTATCCTGCCTACCTGCCCCCACTAAATTGGTACATGTTCCTGCACTTGAGCCATTCTGAGACCTTAGCGGTTACCATCGACCGCGCGAAACTCCGCTTACCTGCCGTCCCCGCTCCTATGTCCCAAACGCGCACCTTGTACCACTACTGTTGCGAGGTGTTAGAACTATTTTGGGCGTGGGATACTTGTTGGATCACTAGCAGATGTACATGAATGTACATGAATACATGTAATGACAGCTGTAGCAGGGTTGACCCTGAACGATACTGGGCTTACTGGCTATAGTTAATATCGTGGTTGTATCATGTCTCTGACGTCATAATGACCTCAGCCGCTGCTTACTACACATGTACGCGGGCAAGCAAAAACGCTCTGACAGTTCACATGTACCGTTATATGGAGAAATGAGCATGTACACAGGTGGCACATAGTGTTAGCCATCGAATAAAGTTGAAAACGAAAAATCGATGAAATTTCATGCACAACATGGAACATCCTTAAATTTAATACTTTAGTTTTCAGTGATTTATGCACAAGCTATACACTGCCTGTCGACATTCAAAGGCTAAATTGCGCCTTATTACAGCTTTCACCGCAGCTGCCATCTCCGAGAACGACTTTTCCGATGCTCCCGATTGAAGCCAATTACAACAACAGCCGTGTTGTGTTGTGCACAAACCGTCTTACTCTCGGGCCGTCGAGGGTGCAGAGACGTGACACCTCTGCTCTTATTTCCGATAGATGCGAGGCGAAAGCCGGGCAAAAGGACATTTATTACCAGAGGGACAAACAGCATTCTGTAGTCATGGCAACAATGCAACTCAACCACTTCTGGCCGATTATAATTGAAGCCCTTCTAGATTCGTCAGGCGTCCACCAGCGGCTGCTGAGCGCGTACATGGGGAAGAGAGGATGTGGGCAGGATGCGAGGGGGGACGCGGGGAGGGGGGAACACGCACGACGGATGCGACGAACGAGTGCTGTCACGAGATCCACTAACGAGCACATCGACCGGCAAAAGGCGGCGTAAAATTGCATTTCGCGACTTCATCCCCCCCCACCACCACCTATCCACCCAACCTCCATTCGTGATTCCCCACACTCCCGCTCGCTTTCTCTCTGCGGACTCGTTGAAACGCACTTACGGCAAATGATTCGGAGGTTTTTGTCGGCCACGATGCCGCATGATTAAACGACCGCGAAGAAAACATCAAGAACAACGCCGCCATTTTTCCTCGCAGATACAACCCTCGTTCGTCGTCAGTGATCGCATCGTGATATCGAGAGACCGTAGTTAAATGTGGCCGAGTGATCGCAAAAGCAGAAGAAACGCGGTTAAAACGTGCTGCTAAGACATTAGTGATGATTTACCACGGTAGAACTTACTGTCAGACCGCAGAGCGGCGACTGCCTTGCGAAACACTGAGTAGTAGTAAGTGACTCCTGTCACTACATCCCGTGTTTACCGCGACTGCACTGGGGGTGAATTCAATACTATTCATTACCGTCCGCCGTAAAGCCAAAAGTTATTGCAACGCGGCGACATTGGATCGATTCCCCCAGCTAGCATAATACCCCGATTAAGTATAATTACCACGACATCTGGAGGGTACTTTTCTACTGGTATGTAAGGGAATGCGTGCGAGACACGTGTTCCCATGGACACTGGCTGTAAATGATGTATGTGCCATGGCATCTCTGTCAAGACCAGAGAGCTGTGCCGGACCCACGCTGCTGGTTGCAGTGTGCCAACTCAATCAATACATACTAGATACAGCCGACCAGTAACGACCGCGCTCCTCTGCTGCACACATTTCCCCCCAAACGCGAGAAACTACCCAACCCTGAGACATTTATATTAGCCATCGCAGGGAACGCAGATTGTGTACATATATATGCTACTGCTGACGTGTGTGCACTTCTCTGGGACATATTACACGGAAAGACAAACAATGTGACAGGAGCGATGTCATGCATGGCGTAAGTGTCAACAGCATTGACATGATCTTCACACACTCAGGACCGATTGTCACTGCCGAATATGTCATCAAGGTGAAAATCTTCGTGCAAATTCTAATACGGAATAAAACTTGGCTGACTTTGAATATCTATTTTCGTTTATTTGTGTTATTACAGAAAGGAAATTTTAACGAAAATTACGACCTTTCGGCTGTCTGAATCGGTGAAATTTAAAAGGTGTTGCCATGGTATGAATTTCTCAAGACTGTTTAGATTCGCTGCAAAAATGTTATTAAAGAGTATATATATATATATAGTACAGTGAGGTGAAATTTACATTTTAAAATGTTTATATAACCGTATGTATGAAAATACATAAAAAACATATATTTAATGGATATTTTCCAACATCAAAACGTAAGTGTCTATGGTAGGTATATTTGAACATTTTGATACGAGGATGTTGCATCTAAAGCAGCAAGGATGGAGGTCAATCCACTAAAGTCAAGAGACACATGATTACTAATGCATTTTAAATTTAAATGCATTTTAATGCTCTATTAACTAAATGCATGGGCAAAACCAATAACACCTAAAGTTTGAAGTTGTTACTTGATGGCTCGACAAATTGTTCTAAGATTGACAGCTTTGTTTTTTATTAGCTGGCGTGTAAACGATGTAAAACTAATTATAACAAGTTAATTTAATTAAAAAAAGAAAAACATATTGGATGTTGGTATGTTTTGCATTCATATTCTAATTGCATCATAAATACCCATATACCACATACCACTGCCATACACTTCATTAAGCCTATCAATTTTCTGTCCTGATTCACATAATGGTGTTCTGTTATGGCAGACCTTATGTGAATCAGGACAGAAAATTGATAGGCTTAATGTGTCTACGTCACGAATTTCCTGAAATTTATA
>NW_014577490.1:56216-61495 GCF_000485595.1 Priapulus caudatus
TATAAATTTCAGGAAATTCGTGACGTAGACACATTAAGCCTATCAATTTTCTGTCCTGATTCACATAAGGTCTGCCATAACAGAACACCATACTGTGAATCAGGACAGAAAATTGATAGGCTTAATGAAGTGTATGGCAGTGGTATGTGGTATATGGGTATTTATGATGCAATTAGAATATGAATGCAAAACATACCAACATCCAATATGTTAGTACAAGATATTCATGATCAAGTTTAAAATACAGCAAACTGAAGTAAGAGTAATCATAAAATGCTGTATTGACAATTGCCTCCAAACTTGAAGGATGTAAAAACAAAACACAGAAAAATTGACAGAATTACACACTGTAAATGCATGTACATGTAGGCCTATATATGTGCACAGATCATTGTGATTCACAAATGCATCACATAATTATGTAAAGCACCAAATATGTGCTACTAATTAATCCAGATTTATATGCACCATAAAATCACACAACTAAGTGAGAATAAAAATGCTCTAGACTATTGAATTCTACAGTACTACAACTGTACACTGACGTATGTCCGGGGCACATTTACTAATAGTGACAATCACGCAAAACTACCCAAGGGAAGAAGTGTGTACTCCTGCATCGTAACACTGCGAAAACTGCTGGGTCCATTATTACCTCTCAACTTCATTCAACTCAAATTGAATTTCAACCAATCGGAGCATGCCCATCTACATCAGGCAATTAATGATGTTTAGACTCTATTATTTTCTCGTCTTTTCACTGCGTAAATAAGGCTAGGACCGTGGTGATAACCAAACAAGGGCCATACATAACATGACATGCATGCAGGCAAATGGCAATAGCATTAGACACATAACAAATTGATTGCTGTGCATATATATAGATACCAGTAGGCCTACAGTTAGGCCAGCATCACAGGTAAACTTTATTGGCAATAACTAATAGCTGATAACTCGTGCTGATCTTCCTGACACCTAACTAATAACTTCTGGCTATCTTCCTGCCACCTAGCTGACAACTGTCGCAATCTCCCAAAAGCCCAAAAACCCCTAGTGTACCTGACTGTAAAATACTCTAAGAGTAACATGGACCGAGTTGTACGATGTAGACAAAACACAACCTCATAAATATTAGTCTTTAAAGTCCAAGGGACAATATCGAAGACAAAAAGAGAGAAAGTTGATCAAATAGACAGATCAACACTGCGAATTGCAGTTGAAAAAGCCTCAAATTTGCAACTAACTAAAGAAGAAGGGAGAGAATTCCAATACGAAATGAGAGAAACAAAGCTCAATTTAAAGGGATCCTTTGAAGATGGTATGTGTCGAAAGCAATGGTCGCGCTCAGACGATCGAGTGCTGCGAACAGGCTTCATCAAGCAAGAGGGAATGACAATCTTCACCTGACCACGATAAATTTTATGAAACGCTATAGGGCCTACAAGTTTAGCATGAAGAAACTTAGCGGACACGAAGAGGAGGCCGATCAAGTTGAACCTAAACAACTTCAGAACTATCTTGACAGCTTTTGGAGACCCATCTCGCAGCTTTATGCTAACCATCCAATTTAGAACAGTTCTGAGGTGTATCGGGACACCAGCCTGACGAAGCATAGTAATATGGGGGAACCATGGCATAGAATAGGCCTAGTTAGTTTTAAAACTAAAGCCAGGGACCAAGTTTTAGCATCGGCAAAGCTAAGTGAGATTACGGTAGGGTTTAGTTTGGAATAGATCCAAACTAGTACTAGTAGTAGTAGTAGTACTAGTAGTAGTATATTACTATACACAAAGCAGCTAGAGTGTATAAGACAACCGTAATAACTATAATTCATTAATTGTTACCTTGCCACCCGAAATGTTGTAATTGTAGATGTATAAAGATTCACTTCCAAGTTTAACTGTTCCGTCGTATGGGATGTTGAAGTCGGCATGATTTTCATTTGATGTTATAACATTTGCGTGTCCAGTTACTACTTCTCGACGAAGTTTCCGCTGTGAATCATATTGATAACCTGTACACTGCCCTGGAAAGACAATCGCAAGACTAGCCAGTAGAATGTAACACGGCACCATAATCTTAATACTAGAGAAACATGTGTTTCAATAGCAATACTAGCGGCTAGCGAGTATCTCTACTTTCGCTCCTACTTTCCTTGAACAGTTGTTGATCGTCCACCCTACGCTCTCGGCTCTGTCCGTATGGTCGACACTAGCGCCACCGCTAAGTTGCTCGGGAACGAACCAGCGCGCGCTCGGATAACCACGTACGCGTTCTCGTGTTATCAATGATATCAGGAGCGTATACACTGATAATACCAGGGGTAAATAATAACAAATTGGGTTTTATTCTCTTCGGAAAGTATTTACATTATTATAGGCATAATCATCGTAGTCGTATTATATATCAAAGCAGCCACAAATCCCTCCTCCCCTCTCCTCCACCCCCTTCTCCCCTCCACCTCTCCGCCACTCCTTCTCTCCATCCTCCTCCTCCCCCTCCTACTCTTTTACTCTTTCATCCTACCTTATTCTTTAGTTTCTTCTTCGCCGTCGCTGTCTTCACCTCCTAGTCGTTCTCGTCCTTCTCCTCGTCTTCTTCTTTTTCTTCTTCCTCCGCCCCTCCTTCTCCCCTTCTTATTCGTTCTCCTTTATCCTTTCTTCTTGTTTATTTTCTTCACCGTCTTCGTCTTCCTCCGCCTTCGTCCCCCTCTTCCTTTTTCTCCGGCCTTTCCTCCCATAACGGCGTATACTAAAGGTCCATATTCATTCCGCAGTGATTAGCAATGTTTATAATACCATTGTGCAGGCGTAATGAGAAAAATGTTAAAATATTAGATTGTAATAGACCTATAATAGACGTCAATGATGAAACAATTATATCCATTGTTTGAGTTTTCTGATGCGATTCTTATTTACTCTATCAATACGTGTACAGAAATTGAGCAGGTTGGGATTGGTTGCTATAGTTTTTGATGTTTCCCCTTCGAATGGAATATAATTATACTCTCTAAAGAAATTGAAATGTTAACATTAATTAATAATTTTTAGTCTGTAAAATCATTGGATCCGGCATCGTATCCGTATAGTCACTATTCATACCCCACCCTTGTAATTTTTAGGACCCGTCATTTAATCCTTTACATTTTAGCTCGGATTTTGTGCTCTCGACATGTTCTAGACCCGTCTATTGTCTCGCTTCACATCTGTCCATAGAAATAATATAGATACACTAGTTAGACACTAGCCACTAGAGTTTAACTAGTAGGTTATTTCCATGCATCTGTCTGAGAACCAACCTCATAGCTATTTCGTGAATCGCACCGACATTCGTGTTTCCAAATCTCAAGAATATTTCTACTCAGCAACAAATACGAGACAACTGGCGGACAAGCCAATCACCAGGGACGAATCTTCCCACCTTCTCGGAGTGTGCCATGGGTGCACTCGTGAAGTGTCACATTACTCACCGCTAATCACGAGATATCAGCCTCTCCACGAGCGGCAAACCCCCGCGGAATTTCACGGAATCAATTTGGCAGCTCAACGAAGTAGATGCACGTCATAGTGCTAAGCTCTAGGATCTCAGCAGAATCTCTCAAGGAAAATATCCGGTAGGCCCGTGTGTACACTTGTTCGTCACGCTTACAGAGGAGGCGCAGAGGTAAATACGCCTGAACCAATTCATCTATTTGTCTATCCATTTTTTCATTTATTTATTCATTCATTCATTCATTCATTCATTCATTCATTCATTCATTCATTCAATTCATTCATTCATTCATTTATTCATTCATTTATTCATTCATTCATTCATTCATTCATTCATTCATTTATTCATTGATTCATTCATTTATTTATTCATCAATGTTTGAACTATCATATTAACACGATTGTTTTTGTCATTAAACCTATTACTTGTCTAGAATTTTTCTCATTTCATCTCATCAATTCATATATATTTCCTCGTAGATTTTAACATTCATTAATTGATTAGTTATCACATTATACTATTTCCGCGCGTGCGGTTTGTACTTTGATAGCAACATGTTCTGCTTGCATCTATGACAATTACTACATACGCATATACGCTCTTCTATGACACTATTTGTCATACACCACCCTGCTTAATTTTAGGGCCCGTCATTTAATCCTTTTACATTTTAGCTCGTGATTTTGCTGCCTCGACATGTTCTGACCCGGTCTATTGTCTCGCTTTCACATCTGTCCATAGAAATAATAATATGAGACATAGTTAGACTCTGCACTTTAGAGTTTAACGAGTAGGTTTACTTTCCATTGCATCTGTCTGAGAACCAAACCTCATAGCTATCTTTCGTGAATTCGCACCGAACATTCGTGTTTCAAAAATCTCAAAGAATATTTCTTACTCAGCAAACAAATACGAGACAACTGGCGGAACAAGCCAATCACCCAGGGAGAATGCTTCCACCTTGCTCGGGACGCTTGTGCCATGGGGCACTCGTGAAGCTGTCACCATTACTCAGCCGCTAATCACGAGATATCAGCCTCTCACGAGCGAGCAATACCTCCGCCCGCGAATTTCACGGATATCAATTTGCGCAGCTCTCAAGTCGAAGTAGATGCACGTCTAGTGCTAAGCGCTAGCGATCTCAGCAGCAATTCTCTCAAGGAAAAATATCCGCGTAGGCCCGTGTGTACACTTGTTTCGTTCACGCTTACAGAGGAGGTCGCAGCAATGGTAAATACGCTGAACCAATCATCTTATTGCTTCCATTTCTTTCATTTTATTATTCATTTCATTCATTCATTCAATTTTCAATTTTTTTTCAATTCATTCATATCATTCATTGCATTCATTCATCTCATTCATTCATTCATTTCATTCTTCATTCATTCTTTATTCATTCATTCATCATTCATTCATTCCCATTATCCCATCCATCAATTCCATCAATCTATCTATTATCCATCCATCCATCCATCCACCCCGTCCGTCTGTCCGTCGTCCGTCCGGTCCGTCCGTCCGTCCGTCCGCCTCCGCCGTCCATCCATCCATCCCATCTATCCATCCATCCATCCATCCATCCATCTATCCATCCATCCAATCCATCCATCCATCCATCCATCCCATCCATCCATCCATCCATCCATCCATCCATCCACCATCCTCCAATCCATCCATCCATTCCTACCATCCATCCATCCATCCATCATCCATCCAGTCGCATCATCCATCCAGTCCATCTATCCATACCATCCATCCATCCATCCATCATGCCGATCCCATCCATCCAT
>NW_014577490.1:61520-77432 GCF_000485595.1 Priapulus caudatus
GGAAGAATTCCTTTCCTGTGACAAATATTGGCGAGTCAACTTCGTTCCGCTTTACAGCTGAAATTCACTGCTTGCGTTCATAATAGCGCTCCTAAACTCCTAGATTGCGCCACAACACATACAACAATATTTGTCATAGGAAGAATCTTTCTATGAACAAATTTAAAGGTGTCATAGGAGAGGCTATATGCGTATGTTCGTATTTGTCATAGATGCTGAGCAGAACATGTTGGCATCTGTGATGGCACGCTAAACCACCCTCGATGTCGTAGATCCTTATTAAATACTAATTATAATATGATTTGTAATTAAAACGTAATTACGGATAAAATGTGTATACATGCGACCGAGTGAGTCATGCTTCCTACTATCAACGGTGGGAAAAATATCGATAATAATGATTGCTGATCGATATCATGAATTATCGATTATGATTGGCAGATATGTTTCATCGGTGCATATTCTCTCTTTGTGTGTGTGTCTCTCTGTCTTTCTCTCTCTATCCTCTCTCTCTTTCTCTCTTTCTTCGCTCTCTCTCTCTCTCTCTCTCTTCTCTCTCTCTCTTTCTTTCCTCTCTGCTCGCCTCTCTGTCGCTGCTCTCTTCTTTTTTCATGTCTCTCTCTCTTTTTTTTCTCGCTCTCTCTGACTCTTCCTCTTCTCTCTCTCTCTGTCTCTTCTGTCTGCGCTTTTTCCTTCTACCTTGCCTCCCTCCCCCTGTCTCTCTTCTTGCACAGTCTTTGTGTCCTCTCTCTCTCTCTCTCTCTCTCTCTCTCTCTCTCTCTCGTGGCTATGTGGCATTTACTTCCCTCGCTAACATTGCCA
Organism: Priapulus caudatus; assembly: GCF_000485595.1. Classification (NCBI taxonomy): domain Eukaryota; kingdom Metazoa; phylum Priapulida; class Priapulimorpha; order Priapulimorphida; family Priapulidae; genus Priapulus; species Priapulus caudatus. Next base: position 62,343 of record NW_014577490.1, read on the forward strand.
CACGCTCTGTGAGCTGCATCACAATCAGTCTGGTGGCGCGTGAGCTGGTTGCTAAATGTCTGTGTGTGTCAGGGTACCATCGATCCATCCTTCCCTTCACCCATGTATCTACCCGCCTACCCATCCATCTATATACCCGTCCATCCATCCATCCTCCATCCGCTCCCTAACCCATCCACGCGGTCTGTCTCTCTATGCTTATAGTCCGTCCATTTATCTATCCGTATATCCAATCCATACCATCCATTTAGTCTACGCGTCCATCCATCGATCCATCTATCCATTCTATCTACCGGCTGTCTCTCTATCTATCTACCCGTCCATCACCATCCATCACGTCCCTACAAGCCCATCCACCGTCGTCTCTCTATCATATATCACCCGTCATCCTCCATCCCCATCCATCCATATACACCCAATCCACGCCGTCTGTCTCTCTATCTATTATGGCCCGTCCATCCATCCCATCCATCCATCCAATCCATCCGTTCCCTACACCATCCACCCGTTCTGTCTCTCTAATCTGACTACCCGTCCATCCATCATCCATTCCGTCCCTACACGCCATCCACACCGGTCTGTCCTCTCTACTATATGGCCCCGTCCATTGTTATCTATCGTATATCCTCCATCCCATCTATCTACCCGTACATGCCATCCATCATCCATCCATCTATCTTACCGGTCCATGTCTCTCTATCTATCTACCCGCTCATCCATCCATCCCTCCGTCCCTCACACCATCCACCCGTCTTGTCTCTCTATCATATATGCTCGTCCATTTATCTATCCGTATATTTCATCCATCCATCTATCTAGACCCCGTCCATCCTGGCCATCCATTTATCTACCCGGTCAATCCATCCCATCCATCCACTCCTCTAGATCTACCGGTCTGTCTCTCTATCTTATCTACCCGTCCATCCATCCATCCATCCATCTACCTACCCGCTGTCTCTCTATCTATATACCCCCTCCATTCCATGCCATCTAATCATCCGTCCCTACACCCTCCACGCACCGTCTGTCTCTCTATCTATATACCAGCCGTCCATCCATGCACAACATTCCATCATCCATCCATCATCCATCTATCTACCCGTCCATCCATCGCATCCACCAATCCATCCATCACTCAGTCTCAGCTATCTACCGTCTGTCTCTCTATCTATATACCCGTCATCCATTTCCATCCAATCCATTCCATACCATGCCATCTAGTCTACCCGTCCATCCCATCCATCTATCCATCTTCTACCCGTCCATTCCATCCACCACATCCATGCCATCCCCATTCATCCATCCCATCCATCATCCACATCCATCCCATCCATCCTTCATCCATCCATCCATCGCATCCATCCATCACCCATCCCATCCATGCTCCATCCAGTGCATGTGACGTCGATGTATGAATAGGTGAGCAAATGGAGAGCAGGAGTTGGAGCCGAGATGGGTGCGCCCGTCCGATGGAAGAGCAGGTGACGTGAGCCGACGGATTCGCAGAGAGAGACAGAGAGAACACACCGTCACAAGTGTCAGAGCTATAAATAGACACATAGGGGGAAAAGAGTGTGATACGGATATAAAGATACGGAATGATGCTCCTATGCTCTCTCACCTGCATATTAGTGCACCTCCCAGAATGCATCGCCGCTCTCATTCTATATTTCAGGTGTGGAACTTGCACCGCCAAACGGAAGTCAGGATAGAGAACGGATAGCGCGTACGTATGTTTTGCTTCTGCGTGTACGTGTTTGTATTATGTTCGTTTAACGCGGTGTTATTGCGCGGCCAGATAGCGCACGTGTACGAGGAAGTCAGCGTAATGGACCGTAGCGGTCTAAGGCTGCTGCGTTCAGGTCGCAGTCTGGTTCTCCAGGCGTGGGTTCGAATCCCACTTCTGACAAATACGTACATTTTACACTTCATTCCTCGTTTCTCACGCACGCGCTTACTCGCCACGCGGCCCGCCAGGCGGTACACGCGCCCACGTACACGCACGCTCTTACCCGAACCCGCGGCACAAAACACAAAACACGCGGACGTACAAACCTTTAGCTCTCATTCTCCCTCTGTCTCTTGTCGCCGCTTCCCTCTGTCTCTCTGTCTGCTCTCTCTGTCTCTCTCTATCCCCCATCTCTCTCCATTCCCCTCCTTCCCCCTTATCTCCTCTCTCTCTCTCTTTTCTCTTTCTTCTCTCTTTCTCTCTCTCTCTCTCTCTCTCTTCTTCCATTTCTCTCCTCTCTCTTCGCGCGCTTTCTCATCGCTCTCTACCTCCCTCCTCTTCCTCTCCGCGTGCGTGCGTGTAGCGCGTGTAGGCGCGTGTATGAGGGAAGGCAGTGAGTGGGCGGAGCGTGCTAAGCGGTGCGTTCAGTCGCACTGGCCGCGAGCGAGGCGCAAAGGTGCCACTTCTGACAAACAATTACATTTTTGATTGATTCCACGCGCGTGCACACGCAGACGCATATATGCACGATTAGCGACGCGACCGCGCATACCGTGCACCAACACGCAAACACACGCACAGCGCATCTTTTTGTTAACTTTTTAGGGTACTGCATCGCTTGCGCGACCAGCGCACGCACCACACATAGCTCATAGCAGCAGTGACACGGCGGCAGCGTGGGATAGCGGCAACACGCGCATTACACCAAACCGGCGGCGACAACCCTCGCCCGCCCCGCACACACACGCAGGGAACCGCGGCACAATGACCATAGCAGCATACAACAGTGCGCACGGGTAGCAGCGCACGACTTCGCGCGCTGCGCACACACGCACACACACACACGGACAAGGACACGATGCACACACACACACACACACACACACACGAACACACAAACGCCACGATGCTGCATGCACACGCGCGCCACACATACTCACATGCACACACACGCACATTCACACGCAACGCGTGTAAAAAACAGGACAAGAGAACAGCGATCTTTAGCCGCGACTGCGCGCCACACGAACTATAATTATGTTTTTCCAATATTAACAAAACTACACATTCTGCCTATATGATTCGATCGATGTGCTAAAGCAGAGACAATGCAGCCAAGAAGTATGCATCGCAGCCAGCAACAACCGAGCAACAAACAGGCAAAACAACGAGTTAATAAAATGAATACGAGGAGAAGAGTGGGCAGAGCAGAGTACGGTGTAAGGTATTTTAGCAGGCACTGGGGAGGCGCCGAAAGACGAAGGGCGGGCAGCAGTACGTGCGAAGGTATTTTAGCAGTACGTGGGGCGGGCAGGGCCAGAAAGGCACGAGTAGGCGGGCAGGGCGGCAGAGTACGTGGCAAGGTATGTTTTAGCAGTACATGCGTTAGCAGGGCCCAGAAAGACGAAGGGGCATGGCGGAGATGTACGTGGCAGCGTATTTTAGCCAGTTACGTGGCGGGAGGGCCAGAAAGACGAAGGGGCAGGGGGCAGAGTACGTGGCAAGGTATTTTAGCAGTGCGTGCGGGGAGGGCCAGAAAGACGTGAAGTTGTGTGAGTGGTTGGTCTGAGTCACTGTACGTGTCAGTTGTACTGTTTGTCTGTGAGCGCCGTGCCTAGTCCGTCCGTCCGTCCGTCCGTCCGTCCGTCCGTCCGTCCGTCCGTCCGTCCATCCATTCATCCATCCATCCATCCATCCATCCATCCATCAATCTATCCATCCATCCATCGGCTGTTCGATACAAACCCCACGAGAATCGGTGCAACACCAGAACCGCCTTCGTGCTTCGCACACAAACAGATTATCATCAATAACGTACTCATCACTGACAGAAATGGAGTTGCCGATGCGTATGTACTCATAGCGGTTTGATAACACATGGGAAGACATCGGCAGTGTCACAGCGCGCAACATTGCGTACGGTACGCCTCAACTGGGGGACTTCGCCGAGAGAAAAACAACGAATAGATAAGGTCATAAGCAAAACAATAATTAATGATTTCGTACGTTACCACAGTTTAAATGTGTGGGTGTGTGTGTGGTGTGTGTGGGGGGCATTAGTTTCACTGTTTTCAATATGAAAGTATTGGATACGTGCTCCTCTTTATATATCTATAACAGTCTCGATACGAGGCGGGAACGCAGAAACATGAAACAAACATCGAGTTGCTCATACGCTTCGCAATTATTCTATTAATTATTCGTCGTTCTTTTATTTGCGCAAATAATTCATTTTTGCTTGCGAACTATTCCGTCCGTGTATATCTTTTCGTGATCCTCATATTCTTTCATGTCTTCATCCAAACTTTCAATCAGCTCTGCGGTCAACGTCTCGAAAGCCTGCGATAAGGACGATAAGAACAGATGTGAAATGATGTACAGGTATAGTGTTGGCTGGCGCTAAAATTTCCCGCGTCTGGCACGAAATGTACAACGGTGTGTAAACGCAAAACTTCACGTTTCTGGAATTTATTAATTCAATTACAATGGGCCATATGACACAAGGACAACATCAGCCCGATGAAGTTGCTCTCTTGCAACTTTGAGCTAGGCTTTGTTTATTGTTAACAGAACGGAAATCATATGTAAAGAACCATTAATGTTGTCACATGACGTCACATAACAATTCCCCGCAGTGGAATATAAACACGGCTCGCGTAGCATGGTATGCGTTCTTCTTATGGCAAACTTCACCCCTCTACAATGCATCATGGGCATATCTAGCAGGGTGTATGGGCATAAAGCTTTGACCTTTATTGCCTATGCGCAATGTTGATAGGAAACGTTTGCTATAGGGGGAGGTATAACACGCAACACTCACAAAGCTAACCGCAATTGCTTCGGTCTCACCGATGTGTGTCGAACAGTCGACGATCACAAGAAAGGGTTATAGAACCAGTCTATGTATATCACAAAGAAAATGATAAATCTAGGGGTGAAGTTCTTGCACATTAAAATATGACGATTATTTACTGATTGCAGGAGAGCGCGACCAAATCCGCATAGCTGCATGAAGAAAACTAATTAATTGTAGAATAGGGGATAATAGAATGCGATAAATTTCTGTTCTGTTTCAGCGTAATAATAGCATTGTTTATGTATGATGTAGGATTATTGACCGCCCGTCGACTCGTTGATAATACGATAACATTGCCTAACAATGTTTAGCGTTTACACCCATGCATATAATGCTTATATATTAAACATAATACACATACACAGCACTGATCCAGTTTTAATAATAGAAGGCTACATCCGGGTACCTATATTAGCAACAATTAACCTATCTGAGCAGCGTGATTGACACGTAGATCTAGCCAATCATGGTCGCTATGAGATATTCTAAAGACAATGCCTGCCGACGAAGTATGAAACCCACACACAATCCTGCCTCGCATGGCGGACGCAGGGGGCAGTGTTACGGGAACAATATGCAAGGGTATTAAGTGATAAGTTAATTAAGTGGGTAAGTAGGCAGGTATAATTTAGGACGTGTACGTACCAACTCCGAGAACAGTAGTCTGTGCAGGCTGTTAAAAGGCCACGACGTCAATGTACCAGTTTCCTCGATGTCCTTTTCCACGATATCAGATAATAGGACGGCAAGAAACACGGCTACGAGAGAATAAACATGCATACACGTGTAAAAACAAATATTAGAAACCACATGATATCCTGCACGCGTATCTGGTGGCACCTGCACGCGTAAATTGACAACGTTTATTGAACGCTAAAGATTTATTTCGAGTTCCTGCGGTTCAAGAGATATCTGGAAACTACCTCTGTAATGAAAATAGCCTTTGTGATAACTTTTGCAATAAATTTAACCGATTTTATGATAGAATCGGCGCATCACCCTTGCAATACGACTCGCCCGTTTTCTAAACATAACAGAAACGATTTTATTATGAAAGCTGCTCACTTTTATTGCGAAGGTGGTGAGGTCCTAAAAAGCGGTTAATTTTCGTAATAAAACTGGTGCATTATTACAAAAAGGGGGGGGGGTTCTCTTAGTATTCATTTCGTATATGCGTCAAGCGTGACAGTACGCGTGTACCCATTGACGTTCAGGTGAGAGCTAGAGACTTGCGTGATTTCACACGAGTAGGCATAACATCTTACCGTCCAAGCAATAGCCTCTGTTGTGATCACCAAACGCCCCTGTGCCTACTAATAAACTGGGACACGCGCAAAAGCTACACGGTAACGCTCTTATACTCGTAATTAATTACTCTTAATTACTCGTGTATAATCGTATACATGCACTAAATCCAATTAAGCTCTATTACCATAAAACATGGCATAGCAAGAATTCGATGAAGGTGACCACTGTGTCATGACATTACAATTATAAGAACAAATTCGCATTTATTTAATAATCGACATTCATTTTAATTCACAAGCATTCGGTTTAATAAATTACCCCCCCCCTTTCCTCTTAACCGCCATCCCCTCCCCTCTTCTCCCCGCCCCCTCATCTCTATACGTACACTCCTTTAGCGGGGCGACGTCTTGTAGCTGCGACAGGTCGACGTTGTTAATGTTGAGTACGGTGAGCAGGTAGTCGGTGGAATACTGACCGTCGCTCAGCCGCTTCCTCGCCGACGCTGTACGCTGCTGCCGCGATGCGGCCGCCAGGATCGCGACGATCTACGCAATAATACGGTCGTAAATTACGAAGGAAAGACGAATGAAGGATATGCTAAGAAGTTATACGATGTCCACGCTGTTTTATAACCGGGTAATAGCATGATGCACTGTGTCATGACATGGTTACGCAGCGATACAGCCGTGATGTACACGCCGTTCTATTACTAGGTAACAGCATGATGCATTGTGGTGTAGCATGGCTGCGCAGCGATACAGCCGTAATGTACACGCCGTTCTATTACTATGTAATAGCGTGATGCACTGTGGGGTAGCATGGCTACGCAATGTATTTTAAAGGAAAGGTGTTCGCCGCAGATGACAATTGCAAAATCGCACGCTGCGCCACTTACTGGCTGAACCTGTTCGCGGTAATTTTTACGCGGGAAAAAAGAACACGTATAACAGCACTGCCGGCTATAGAATGACGAGCTCTGATTGGTGGAAATCTAAATCGAATCGAATCAAAGGCTAGCGGACCCAACCGCTACCAGGTCGGTGCGGTCAAGGGCACATATTCCTTACTGAGCCGAAAGCATTGCGATGTAGGACAAGAAGCAGATGATCGATCGATCATTAAGTATCGATGGCTCGCATGCGATCAGCATTCTGTTCATTTATCTGTCGACCTCAGGCGCGCTAAGATCCTTCTTGCGCGAGAGGATTAGTGAGTCGACCGAGATTTGCTGTCGGTGTTGTGGGTGGGCTATCGTACAAGCTCACACGCTAGGTTGCATGTGCGTTATAGTGCGTTATATGTGCGTGGTGGTATACTATGGTACATGGCCAAAATCTATCTTATTAAGAATGCATTTTGTGTGAACTACCTATGTGGTAAGACAGCATTGGTAATGACTCTCGTATAAAACTTTCGTGACACCTTTCGGGTGGTGCCGCTTTAGTAATAAAACTCGGCAGCATTTTGCAAAGAATTCAGCGCTTTGATATATAGAAACAGAATTCGCAATATTCTGCAATAAACCTAATCGGGCGCATTTTTCATACTCGCTCAAGTACTTTTAGAATTTTTTATATTGCAATTCGTCATGTCTGTTATAATATAAGCACTCTAACAACACCTTTTTTAATAAGGTCTGGCTCGTTAATGCATTGCGCATGGCACCCCCATCTCGCTGGCCCAGCAAGGTACCGACACAGTACCGGAGTTCTAAGGGAACACAATTAGAGGGAACAAGGCGCAAGGCACTAGTGGTAAGCAATGGAACCTAACACCACATACCACTAGAAGAACATATTCACACTACCCACTGCATATATATATATGCGTGCGTGTGTGCATGTGCGCGCGTGTGTGTATATAACCGCAAGAGTATTAGGAAGATTTGCTGAAAACCAAAGTTAAAATGCTCCACAAGAACTATGGTTGCCATGGCGACATCTGCATGAGACCGCTCAAACATTTTACACATACTGAACTATATACACGCACATTATATATATATATATATATATAATATATATATTGCGTGGGTAGGCAAGTAGCACGCTTTAATGGCAGCTAGACGTAGCTGGCTCACCGCCCTGATTTTCGCCCAACGGCGGCGCGCTCTCACGGACCCCGGTTCTCGTCGGCCCCCAGCGACGATCGACGGCGACAGTAACGTTGACGATGCTCCACCGGCGGCGCTCATTCCGTGCGAGCGTGTCGACGATTCTTAACGCGTCCTCGCCGCCGACGATACTGACGATGATGACGGCGACGATGACGATGCCGACGATGACGACGGCGACGATGACGATGGCGACGGCGCTCTCGGCGTCGCTCAGCGTGTCGACGTTGCGTCTGCTTGCTGTGTTTGCGATGAACGAGGGAGCGTCACCGCATCCACGCGTATACAGCGAATAAATCACCCACGATGATGCGACGCGTGGATATATCAGTATAGCGGCCCTCGCGCCGGACTGCGTGAATGAAAACCCGCCCAGCAAACATGCATCGCCGCGACCGTTGCTACCTCACACACACACACACACGCACACACGTACGCCTATAGCATGTATTAATGATAATTGCAGTGCCTGTGTGCATGCATGGCATCGCCGTGCCGTAGTTACAAGCGCTAATCATTAACGTGTCGCCTGGTAACACGCGAATTTAAAATCGTTGCGCGTCGTGCTTGCATCACGCTGTGTGTCCGAGAGGTAACCTTGCGTGCATGCAGGCGGTGACGCTGTTTGGAGGCGAAATAACCGCGCGAAAAAAAGTGGCAATTTACAATAAGGCGACACTTTGACATTTTATACATTACCGGGCTTTTTGTGCGGTGTCTTTCATAGGCTGTTAAATTTGACGCGGGAATTTTATATACGGTTTTCTTGGATGCGTATAAACTTACAGTAGCTAATTATATATACTACCAACGATCTACTAACTACTATCTTTACTACTAATGACATACGATAACTACTCTACTACATACGTTTACATACTCGACGAATGCTATCTATCTAACTATTAAGTAGGCCTACTAACGATTTTTACCACTAATGATATGCAACTACTTTACTATATACTTTCATATACTCTACGTATGCTGTATATCTAACGACTAACTACTAACGATTTTTACTACTAATGATCGGGCTCATGTCTATTGTTAGTAACTATCGATTACTGCTTTCATATTCTTCGTCGAAATTCACGGCGTGTGAGATTGACGCGAAAAAGCTTCGGAACACGAGCATAATGCATGTATGTATAGTCACAACAATCAATCGCTGCTTGAAAATATTCCCCAACGACATCCATCCATCCATCCATCCATCGCGTACATGCAGGCGCAACTTTCGGACGTAGAAAAGAAAACGCCGATTCATGAAAAAAGACGCGCTATTATTAGAATCCGTGTTAGTTTCACGCGTCGTGCATAGATGCCGCGTACGCGCGCGCCGCAATTAAAAATTAACGCCAGCAGACGAACCGACGCGGAAGAGCAAGTCAGCGTTAAACGCAGTTGACGCGTGCAGCGTATGACGTCATGACTGCATGTAGCGGATACGCGAGAAGCGGGTTTCTGCGGCGGGGCGTGGGGGTGTAGGAAATGCGCGAGAACAATTCTTCAGTCAAAGCGCGGGATATATTGTAATTTATCGGTCCTGAAGAATTGCAGTTTTGTTGGATAGTCGAAATTTCGCGAGCTCTGAGATTATTGGCACGTCGTAGCGACATTATTTACACGCAATGCATACGTACACGCATGCACGCACGCGTGCGCACACACACGCGCGCATGTACACACGCAACACACATGCTTACCAGTAACACAAGTCAAGAATAGGATTATGTTTACATACAAAGCAGATTTATTACAACACGATCAGTATAATATTTTCATAACATAATAATTCCGTTCAACTTTTTGGCGTGAAAGAAACAGCAAGCGAAGAGCGCGGGTTAAATTTTGCTTCGAGTACCTGACACTCAGTCCGGTAACTAAAATATTAACACTTCAACATGCATCTGCATGATTGTGTTGTACCACCGACAGCTGCAGATGGCTCCAGTAGTGCAGCAATATATTAATAACTATATTAATCAGGTCTACGCAAGCTTACAACTGTTCCGCTTTAGATGACAGTCAGCAACAACCGCATCAAATAATCCTTACCATCATCTCTCCGTCTGCAACACACTACCGCTTGTACAGCGCGACTCGCACGTAACCACGCGCAGATCTCTCACCAACGACGCAATCTTGCAATTAAATAAGGGTAACTAATGATAATCTAATTAACCTAGTACTTCAACTAGTTGCGCAATCACATAGTCTGGTATTTACAATCACTCATTCACTAAGCACAGAAAGCTTTCAAACGAGGACGGGATCTCCTCACTTGAAATCCCTCAATGACTTTGAAAAACCGCACTCTAAGCTATTATTATTATTATTATTATTTTACAAAAAATATAAACATATACACGATGGTGTATAATTTCACCTACAAGTTGCCACTCGATGAACTTACAGCCTGACATTGAAATACTTGCTAATACTGCTGCCTGTGCGTCTAGTTGATAGCAAGCATACGCAATCTTTATAGACAGATTGTCCTTTGAAAAGCGAAGGAAAATACTACTATAATATTTAACTGATCTTAACACCCAGACGATCGGGTAATGGGAGTACATTGTGTATGCCAATTGTTCACCAAACACGTTCTACAATATCCAAAACGCTAAAAACGCTCAAGACACGCCAAGACGCGTAATACACGTTTGCACGCTTAAACGCTTTAAAACGCACTACAATACAATTTCTCAACAATCGTAGGAAGGTAATTTTTCCTACACTTGCCAACATGAAAAGTTACTGTAGTAACAGGAACAGCTTAGAACCCCAATGTCCCCGGCGCCAAGACACAATCTCTATACGCTTGTCAAATAGTGCCATACGCCTGTTAATATACTCATACATTTTGATTTTGCTTACACACGCGAATAGAAGAACCAGCCGGCTCTCAAGCTCAGCTGTTGTGCTTCCCGTTGCTACATTGATTAAGTGATACGACACATCTACAAGACACGATATAACACGGTGAGGAATCTGTAGAAAATCTTTTCAATGGAAAACTAGAAAACAACAGCCGACTACACGTGCCTGGTTAGCACTTGTGCCTCCCCCTAGTGACGAAATGTTCTATTACAATCGTGAACTCACTAGCACGGGCATCACACGAGCTGAATGAATAACGACATCAAATCGGAGCTCTCTCTTCGTAAACTGCCAGGACAAAAAAACTAAAACACCTATAAGTGTACATAAGAGACACGTACAAGCAAGAGTACCATATTACTGTAATCGTGAACACCGACTTTTACTTTGGTATATTAATTACATGCATGCTGGTTTCCCGCATGACAACTTGACTACGTGAGCTTTTTTCCATCGACGCTTCCCCCGCAATTACACTGCTCACTGCTGACGACCTTAAAATCGCACGAATGGGTGGTTTGTGTATAAAACTCTACGTCACACACCTTCTTACGCACACTTCAGTGAAGAAATTTCAATGATAACAGTACAACAATAAGTGATGTGCAGAAAAATTACACGCCTACATTTTACAACACGTGTGCACTGGGGGGGGGGTAAATTTAGCCATGCCTCTCCTAATTCGCAGTCAACGTGGTACTGACGAGGGCACGAACCCGGGCCGAAGGTAATTACGTCACTCGATCGTGGCAACCGTGATGCAAACGTGCGCGGGAAACAAACAGGGGCGCTGCTCTGCCACGGGAGCGCCGAACGAATTCGGGGCCGAATTCACATCTGCTCGGCCGGCGGCGACCGTGGCTGCAAATATTAACGAAGGAAACAAATGTAGGGGGCGCTGCGCTGCAAGAACGCCGAACGCATTCGGCGAAAATTTCGCATCTCCTCGGTCCGCGGCGACTTCGGGCGCAAACGCGCAAGGATGGAAACGCAGAGGGTGCTCTCCGGCACGCTGCGCCCGGTGGTCGCGTTCGCGCTTAACTCGAGTAGCTCTCGAAGTACTTGTAGGTCGGGTTCTCGTAGCCGCTGTTCTGCATGCTGACGACGTGCCGCTCCTCTGGCACGTCGCGCGTCTCGACGGGCGCGAAGCGCTGCGGCTGCTGCTGCTGGTGCCGCCTGGCGACGAGCGCGCCGACGACGACGGCCGTGAGCACGGCGATGCCGCCAAGTGACGCGAGGAAGTAGAAGCTGTTGGTGTGCGGCTTCGTGTGGCTCGCTGCCTCCTCCTCCATGAACGACTGCAACGGGAGATGGGGAGACGCGATTCACGATACTGTCATGACAACGGCGGCAGTGCTCTAACGTGAAAGGGAAAAGCATGGGGCCGTAGCAGGGGTTATGGTGGAGAGACGCGATTCACGTACAATACTGTCATGACAACGGCGGTGCTCTAACGTGAGATGAGCAAGGGAATGAGAACATGGGGTAGTAGCAGGGGCGGTGGTGGAGAGACGCGATTCACGTACAATACTGTCATGACAACGGCGGTGCTCTAACGTGAGTGGGAAGGGAACAGGAGTCATGACAGTGGAAATCATAACAGACTACCACACTACCACAGATTAACATAGGGTGGTGGTAGGGGCAGGGAATAGAGTGATGGTGGGGGTGGGGTGGTTGTTGAGGTGGGGGTGGTGGATGTAGATAGTACCATTTCCAGGGGTCTTCGTATAAAAAATACACAATTTATTTGTGCCATTTCCCAGTTACGAGCAATTCCCTAGTTCATTTAAACATTAAACGTCTTAATTTAAAAAAAGTTCATCTGGTATTTCACAGTTCCTGGATAATCAAGACGGCCTGATCTCGTGTCCCTAACAATAACCATCCACTCGAAAGAGACGTGGGCGCTTAAAATGAATCACACGATTAGTAGAGTACCGGGTAAGTGTACCGTTTGCTAGGTAGTTCCTCTGGAAAGTATCACGATACACATCGCATTGTGAAAGGTGTATCGAAGCACGGATCGTATCCTAGGTTACTTGCAACATCCAACCCCCTAATATTCCGCACGTCGATTTACGCATGCTTTTCTCACCTGCTCCACATCAAACAGGTCGTTGCTGTGGTGGGCCATCTGCACCACCTCGTTCGCGTGCACTATGGCTTCCTTCACGGCTTCTTTCTCCTTCTTCGCAATCTCGACGATGGTCTCCTCCACGTGAAGCTCTATCTCCGGCTTCTCGCTGGCTTCGGTTGTCGTCACGGCATCCTCCTCATCCTCGTAATCATCATCATCTTCATCGTAGCGATTACCTGTAAAAGAGCATGAGGTGAGATCTTCTGGGAAAGTACTAAAGGGTGGATATATATATATATATATATATTTGTGCCCTGGTAATGGGAAGCGATAGTGTAGTTGTTCAATTTTCTTATTGGTTGAAGTGTGTGAGTAAGGAAACACGAGAATCGATGCAGACAAGTGGTCAGCATTGCAGATACGTTAAAATATAGAGAAGCAGGGAACATAACAGAACACACAGTGCAAAAATTGTGCTGGTAATAACATAATAAAATATACGTACCAGTAGTGATATCCTGATTTTCATCTTCATCTTCAGCTTCATCGTAGTAGACGTCATCATCATCATCATCATCGTCATCATCGACATCGTCATCATCATCATTATCATCATCATCATCATCTGCATCTGCATCTGCATCATCTGCATCTTTCTTTACGTGGTCTTCACTGTCTATAGCATCATTGCTGTCATCAGCTGTGGTTGTTTGAATCGTGGTATCATCATCATCGCTCTCACTGGAATCGTCACTAGCAATATCCTCCTCTACGACTTCCTTACCTACAGATAACAAAAATATGTTGCACTACCGACAAATATACCAAAATATACCAATATAATGTGAATACTAAGTGAATTAAGCCAGGCAGAAAGAACGAGAGAGTGTGGTAGAGGTAGAGGTAGAGAGAGAGAGAAAGAGAGAAAGAGAGAAAGAGAGAAAGAGATAAAGTGAGAGATAAAAAGGGAAATAGAGACAGATAGAAGGCGGGAGAGAAAGAGGGGAGAGAGACTGAGCAAAGGAAATACACGTATGATTACCATAAACTACAATAGTTTATGCCAAAGGTGAGTTAGGTACACGAGTCTCCAAACTTACGTTTTTCTGCTTCGATTCAGCCACCTCATTCTGTACTTTCGACAAGAGAGACGTCTGCCGGCACCCAGACGCTACCATCTGCAAACTTCACATCCACCTCTGTATACTTGAAGTCTTCAACGAGTGATTCTGCAGGAGAAAGAAATCAATCGAAATTACTTCTTAACGATACTCGGATTATAATATCACAAAATATTCTAAACTTGTTTCTAACCATCATGCACGTATATATCCGTAGCCAACCGTAGTTTCATGCATGCCCTTATCATAGACTTCTGGAGCCCGTTCTCAGAAAGATAATTATTCTTAACATTTGTTACGCACGCACACACGCACGCACGCACGCACGCACGCACGCACGCACGCACGCACGCACGCAAGCACACGTCCCCACGCTTGGATACACGCAGCGGGAACGCACGTGCACACAGTCATGCAGACAGGCACGCACGCGCAAGCACGCACATCAGATGCACTCACCAACTTGAGGTGCAATCTTTCGGGCAATCTCGGGTAGTTTCTGCAGCATGGCCACGCTCTGGTTGATCCTCTCTTCAATCTTCACCAGATGTGCCTGTAAGACACCAACAACAAACATGAGTAACACATCTAGTGACTCCAGACCACGTATCTGAAACTATCAACAAGATTCTATCACTGCAGGGAATATAAAGTTGATTCATTGTATCATTTTACAAGGAATATTGTATGATGACTATATCATTCTATAAGTGAAATTATTTTATATCTGTATAGGGATTATGAGCATGACTACACGAAAACGGAACAATAAATAAAGTATTTAAACTGTGAATGTCAGGAAATGAATGCACTTGGCAGAAGCAAGGGCTAGAGAGAATC
>NW_014577490.1:77849-80932 GCF_000485595.1 Priapulus caudatus
CATCGAGAGAGAGAGAATGTGGAAGAGAGAGAGAGAGAGAGAGAGAGAGAGAGAGAGAGAGAGAGAGAGAGAGAGAGAGAGAGAGAGAGAGAGAGAGCGAACGATAGAGAGAGCGCGCGCGCACGAGAGCACAAACTCAGAATCAGCTCTGTTCTTCAGAGAGAGAGAGAGAGAGAGAGAGAGAGAGAGATAGAGAGTGAGACAGGCAGACAGACAGACAGACAGACAGACAGAGTAACAGCACAGTTCTGCTACCTGTACGGAGGACTGTAGTTGCTGCGCCGTCTCTGGATCCGTGCGTTTCAGATGCTTGAAATGGTTGACCGAGTGCGTGCGATCCTTCTCCTCGGCTCGCATGTACTTCTGAAGTGCCTTCAGTATCTTGTGCGCCTACAACACGCCAAACAAACAAACGTGAGACTGTGAGACCTCCAGTGCACGATTTACGTCCCTGCAATACGGTATCTGTGACCACGCACGCGCGACCAGCGGGGTATGTGCGACCATGCACATGGGTATGAAGGTCACTCATGTATGAATCCTGGCATGTATCACTTTGTGACCAGCCAGGCATGTGGATTATGAAACCCAGCTTATCTCACTATGAGAGCAGGCAGGTGTGATCTTGAAACCAAACTTGTCTCACTATTACACCAGGCAGGTGTCATCATGAAGCCTAGCTTTGGTGTCATTAGGAATCTTGGCATGTCTCACTATGACACTAGACAGGTGTAACCAGTGACCATTAATTAACCAGTCAAAAGCATCACATACTACATAAAATCTAGCCAAAAACACATCAAGCTGCCAACTGTCTACTCCTACTACACGTCAAACTGCTAGCATCACCGCTCAACGACCCAGCAGAGGACGAGGATGACGAGGTTACCTGGGGCGGTATCTGCACCAGCGCCTGTCGGTAGGTTTCCATGGCGACGCGCTTGTTGTCGTTGATGCGCGCCTCGACGCGCTGCTGATGCACGGCAACGACCTGCCGCTTCTCCGCCTGACCCTCGTCCTCTAACGCCTCCACCGTCTTCTGGAACCTCTGCAGCGAGGAAACGCCAGGATCTACCGTTAGCCTACGATCTCACGCAAACGTAAACTAATGTAGTGTCACTTTCAATAGGTGGATAGTGAGAGGGGAGCGTTGGGCGCGGGGGGGTGATGGATCCATTTCCAGTTTCCCAAGCAAAAATATGCAATTTCTCAGTGTTTAGGTAAATTAACTCGATTTAAATAAATTGACATAAACTTTACCTGTTCTCCTTTGGCTAGTAAGTACAATTGATTCGCATTATACATCAATTTCTAACACAGAGAATATTTGGCTGAACTTAAAGGGTAAAATAAAGTTATATATAAAAGCTTACGGTCGTCATTTCTTTCTTGAACGTCTCGGCCGCATTAGGGTCGTTCTTCTTCATATCCTGGTAACGATCTTCAAGCTCGGCCCATTCCTTCATCACCTAACCAACGATTATCAAAAATAAACATTTAGATCCATGAGATTTTATAAACAGTTATGACAGTCATGAGTCTAAAATGCAATAACTTTTGCAGCAAAGTGTCCTACAAAACCTGCAACATTTTGTACTCATGACAATCGTAGCTACATATAATGCTTCTGACATTGGGCTACAGAAAAATATTTACCATGATATGACTTTAAATAATGGGACATCTGTGCATTTGTTGAATTTTAACTAAAATCTTTAATAACTCTTTGATTTCTCTTCCCACAAACGCAGACATGGAGTACGCAGATGCGATAGCTGTGCACGCTCGCTCACCTTGGTGACCTTTGACCTGTGCTTCTCCTCGACGCGCTGCAGTGCAGCACGGAATTCCTCGTGCTCCTCCTCCTGACTGACGTGGAAGAAGTAGCGGTCAGTGTCTCGCACGCCGGGACTCGCAGACGTCGGTACGGCTGCACGCGGGGGAGAGGGAGAGAGAGAGAGAGAGAGAGAGAGAGAAAGAGAGGTGATTAAAGTGATTACGTCACTGTAAATAGTAAAAGTAAAAAAAATATTTCCACTTTTTCACAAAATGTAAGTAATTCTGTTCACTTTTTATGGTTAAATTACTGCATTATACTTCCTATTTTACTATATTGTTCGATGTAAACATACACTAGTGACTCATACATAACAAGCAATT
This sequence comes from Priapulus caudatus, assembly GCF_000485595.1. NCBI lineage: Eukaryota > Metazoa > Priapulida > Priapulimorpha > Priapulimorphida > Priapulidae > Priapulus > Priapulus caudatus. The sequence continues at coordinate 80,010 of NW_014577490.1, forward strand.
AATATCAGGATCATAATATCAAATCGTCCAGGTTTTTTGGCTTTTTAACTAGTTGAGAAACAATCTTATCAGGTAAGAATTTGGTATATTTAGTCCTGTTAGTACTTTTAATGTAAAAAAATGGCAACAAATTTTTTTAAAATATACACCAGAAAATTCGTGAGGTAGTCAATTTAAATTAGTAAATTAGTCAATTTACGCACGGCATTAGCAGTGTAGAGTCGCAGAGTTTAATACCCTCTTTACACTATAGAGTCTGTGGTACACCCCACAGACTCTGATACCCTGTTTACACCATAGAATCTCTGTTGCACCGCAGAGTCTGATATGTGTAATATTATTACGAACCAGGATATTACAAGAACGATCACGAGAAATAAACCATGCAACTAAAAATTTGAAACCGTCTGATGGGAGGGATTTAACCCATTCAGATGATCTCACACCAGCATTGATACAACAAGAAATCTAAGCAGGTTTAAACATGTCTAACAGAGTGCGAAATCAGCACGAAATCGAATAACTGCACGTCTAACGTGACATCTGCACACCAGTAGCAGCGACGGCGTCACACGCCAGACGCCTCGCGACGCGAAACATCGAATATAACAACGAATATAACAACGAATATAACAACGAATATAACAACGAATATAACAACGAATATAACAACGAATATAACAACGAATAACGAATATAATAACGAATATACTAACGAATCTAATAACGAATATTATAGTAACGAATAACGAATATAATAACGAAACTAATAACGAATATAATAACAAAACTAATAACGAATATGATAACGAAACTAATAACGAATATAATAACAAAACTAATAACGAATATAATAACGAAACTAATAACGAATATAATAACAAAACTAATAACGAATATAATAACGAAACTAATAACGAATA
>NW_014577490.1:81411-84920 GCF_000485595.1 Priapulus caudatus
AACAACGAATATAACAACGAATATAACAACGAATATGACAACGAATATAACAACGAATATAACAACGAATATAACAACGAATCTAATAACGAATCTAATAGCGAATATAATAACGAATATAATAACGAATAACAAATATAATAATGAATGTAATAACGAATCTAATAACGAATAACGAATATAATAATGAATATAATAACGAAACTAATAACGAATCTAACAACGAATATAACAACGAATATAACAACGAATCTAACAACGAATACAATAACGAATATAACAACACCGCGGCGCCCGCAAACAGCAGACGACGGTGTCGATGCTTACCTGCGTCGTCGTTGCCGGGGCAACAGACGAACTCGACGCCGCTGAACATGTCGATGCCGCAGGGCAGCAGCATGGCGAAGCTGCTCAGCCGCATGGCGCGGTTGCTGCACGACTCGTCGGCCGTCGCGTTCCAGCGGTCGAACGTCCAGCAGCGCGCCGCGTTGTGCACGTGGTCGAAGAGGCAGTGCTCGGGCACGAGCAGCGGGTCGCTCTGGAACGGTCCGACTGCAAGAGCGAGAAGGACGAGCGCGGGGGCGCGTGTTACACGGAGGTTGATAGTGGGTGTGTGTGTGGGGGGGGGGGGGCGATTGTAGGGCGCGATTTTTACTGTTGCGATGATGTTGCGGCAGTTGATATGCTAATGATGTGGCGATTTGAAAAAAAAACATTCTGATACATTTTGCGGTGATTGAAACACCACTGCGATGCTATTGCGATGCTATTGACGTATTATGAAAGTGTGTATCATACTGTGTGTTGCATCAAGGCTCGTATCGGTTCACATTATTTACGAGGCTAATGAGCTAGTTCAGTGGACCATATGTGTAGATGCTGGGGAACAATTCCAATTATTTACAACAATGATGGAAGTGACGGTAATGGTTTTTAGGCATATTCACGTGCGAAACCACATCTTTATCAGTATATAAACTAACCGGGTGTTTTAACATTGCAACTACGAGAAACTATCGATTGTTCAGTGAACTATGAACGATAATTATTGATGTTTTACTATGCTATGGATGCCACTGATATCGAGTCAAAACATCATTGCAATTAATCGATGGTTCGATGCAGCGTTAGCGCACTCCTGGTGATTTCCCCGTGGATGCATCACCGCAGGCAGCCAGCACGCCGCGATCTGTCTGCTGTGATCGATGCATTACGACCATGATGATTTTTATTTACGCCTAGGGAGCAGAGGTGAGCATGCGGTGGGTAACGTGGGTGGTGTCAGTGTAGCTGGGTGGATGGTGGCAGTGTGAGTGTACGGATGGTGGCAGTGTAGCTGGGTGGATGGTGGCAGTGTAGCTGGGTGGATGGTGGCAGTGTGAGTGTACGGATGGTGGCAGTGTAGCTGGGTGGATGGTGGCAGTGTGAGTGTACGGATGGTGGCAGTGTAGCTGGGTGGATGGTGGCAGTGTGAGTGTACGGATGGTGGCAGTGTTGGTGGGTGGTGGCAAGGGGAGTTGGCGGGTGGTGGAAGTGTGAGTGGGTGGGTAGTGGCAGTGTCGGTGGGTGGGTGGTTTGAGTGTTACATGGTGGTGGTAGTGTTTGGCAATGTCAGTGGGGGGTGGGTGGCAGTGCATGTCAGTGGGTGTGCGATGGCAGTGTCACATGGTGGTAATGTGAGTGGGTGGGGTTGGGGCAATGTGAGTGGGTGGGGAGAGGGGCAATGACAGTGAGTGGGGTGGGTGGCAGTGTGAATGGGTGGGTGGTGGCAGTGTGGGAAAATGAATGGTGGACATGGCTGAGAACTGATGGATGGCATGGGCAGCATCACAGCAGACAGCGCGATGTTATAGTTGGGCAGCTGTAGTAGACTCACCCAGGCACCGGTACGGCTTGACCACATGATGCCACTTGCACAGCTTGTGCTCGCCCTTGCACCAGTTGCTGATCTTGACAGAGTCGGCCGCCTCTACGACGTTCGTGATGTCAATGTTTGGGTAAACCTGCAGAAAATGCAAACACAACAATTATTTATACGTAATGACAACGGCTAAAATAGCGAGCGACTTCTCAAAAATTATGTACGTGATGTTTTTTTTTGCTTGATGTAGTATTATGTTGTGCGATTGCCGTAAAGCATAGGCATTTCCTAAACGAGTTTAAGTTATTACATTGTACATCGTATTCTCCATATCGTCGTACGCTAAATACAGCTAAATAAGCTAAATTCAGCAAGACAGGCGATAGATGGCGCCACGCTGTTAGCGCAGACGCGCCTAATTTCACGGCCGCATACTACCAACGCTTGATACGATAACATATCGATGATATAGACGACCGTTCGATACGTACTAAATTCTTGTGTGACGGTCGGTATTCACGTATTGCTTGTACAAACTCTACATACATAAATTACAGTAAAAATATTATTTACTTAACCAAAATTCAAAAATACTTGCAGCAAGTAGCTCAATGCGCCGTCATCTGAAAACGCTAGGTTGGAAACTTGCTCCTATTATTAAACCTAACGCTAAAACCTTCTTAAACCTAATTATCTAAACCTAAACCTTACCAAAACTTCAATATTATTGTTATCAGCAGCACCAATATGTCACTAAAATTACACTATAAAGCACGTCACAACGCATGTGAATGCTCAAGTAAGCGCATAATCGCACGTAGACACGCGCGCGCGCACACACGCGATGTAAATATTTCACAGTCACGCTGGGAATTCAAAACGCATTTCATTGAAAATTATAGATTCTGCTCCTGGACGCAATTACAAAAGAGGCACAGAGAAACAAGCGTGCGTTCCGAAAACGCATGTAATAATAATGAGTAATTATACTGCATGTATGAGCGCTATGTATCATCGGCTCCCTCCCAGCACAAGTGCTTAATAAACACCAACAGTTATATTCGCCGCGAGAGAAAAACAACGAGAAGAAGTCGACTTGACCGGCAACATAATGGTTACCGAACTCGTAATGCCAGCAGTGGCTCGCAACAGCTCCCGAGCGTTAACTCTTTATTCCCCCCAGTGGATCTTTGCATAAAAAAATTATCCATCAACGAACTTACATTGCGTTCCGACGGACTAGTAACGACTTATAAATCGTAATAACTGACATGTCGCGTAACGTTAGAACAACACTTACGAAGACGGCGACGGCGCTGCGGTAGCGGACGCTCGGAACTACGACACAAAGAACAACGACACAAAGAACAACGACACAAAGAACAACGCGGAGCTCAGCTAGGATTAAATTGTCGCGGGGAGGGAGGTTGGATTTGCGAACCTGGCCGCCGCCGTACTTGCGACAAAAGCGCGGAATTCGCCAGCGCAGTGTAGCGAGACTATCTTCATTTCTCCAGGCTGGGATTTCCATTTAGTAATTGCACCGTGCATTGAAACTGTTCACGGAACCTTGCTCTCTTCTCACTCACTAATAAAGGGATTGCAACAGCCCAAGGGAGCCGACACGTGTCATATATATATATATATA
>NW_014577490.1:87430-94146 GCF_000485595.1 Priapulus caudatus
TTAACGATTATACGGTAAGTGATATTTATAACTATATCTTTGCTGGTAAAGCGGCGTGAAAACGATTATGTTACGACGCCGTTTATTTCACTGTATTGCCCCCCTCCAAGCATATATATATTATATATATTATATATATATACTATATATATATATATATATATATATATATATATGACACGTGTCGGCTCGGTCCTTGGGCGTTGCAATCCCTTTATTAAGTGAGTTGAGAAGAGAGGCAAGGTTCCTGTGAACAGTTTCAATGCACCGGTGCAATTACTAAATGAAATCCAGCCTGGAGAAATGACAGATAGTCTCGCTACACTGCGCTGGCGAAATTCCGCGCTTTTGTCGCAAGTACGGCGGCGGCCAGGTTCGCAAAATCCAACCTCCCTCCCCGCGAGCAATTTTAATCCTAGCTGGGCTCCGCGTTGTTCTTGGTGTGTCGTTGTTCTTTGTGTCGTGTTTTTTTGTGTGTAGTTCCGGAGCGTCCGCTACCGAGCGCCGTCGCCGGTCTTCGTAAGTGTTGTTCTACGTTACGCGACATGTCGTTATTACGATTTATAAGTCGTTACTAGTCCGTCGGAACGCAAATGTAAGTTCTGTTGATGGACTAATTTTTTATGCAAAGATCCACGTGCGAGCGGGAATAAGAGTTAATCGCCCGGGAGATGTTGCGAGCACTGCTGCATTACGAGTTTCGTAACCTTATCGTTGCCGGTCAAGTCGAACTTCTTCTCGTTGGTTTTCTCTTCGGGCAAATATAACTGTTGGTGTTTTATTAAGCACTTTGCTGGAGGGACAGCCGGATGATACATAGCGCTATACATGCAGATATAATTACTCATTATTATTACATGCGTTTGTCGGAACGCACGCATTGTTTCCCTGCGCCTCTTTATGTAATTGGACGTCTGCAGCGAGCAGAATCTCTAATAATTTTTCTAAATGAAATGCGTTTTATGATTCTCCAGCGTAGACTGTTCGAAATATTTACATCGCAGTGTCTGACATTAGAATCCGCGTTCAGCGCGAGGTGTCTGGGCGTGTCTAACGGCATTATGCGCTCTATGCTTGGCATATCACATGCGTATGTGACGCTCGCTTATAGTGTCATTTAGTGAGCATATTGGTGCGCTGCTGCATAACAATAATATTGAAGTTTGGTAAGGTTTAGTTTGATATTCATGGTTTAAGAAGGATTTTTAGAGTCCAGCGCCTTTAATAATAGGAGCGCAAGTTTGCCACATAGACGTATTTCAGGTGACGAGCGAGTATTTTTGAATTTTGGTTTAAGTAAATAATATTTTTTACTTGTAATATTATGTATGTTAAGTTTGTTCACAGCAATACGTGGAATAGCCGACCCGTCACACAAGAATTTGTTTCGTATCGAACGGATCGTCTATTCAATCGATATGTTATCGTATCCAAGCCGCTTAGTTGGTAGTATGCGGCCTGTGGAAATTAGGCGCGTCTGCGCTAACAGCGCAGTGGCGCATCTATCTGCATGCTTGCATGAACCGTAGATTTCGAGGGCTTATTTAGGCGTGTAGTTAGCGACGACCGATATGGAGAATACGATGTAGCAATGTTATAAATCTCTACACTCTGCCTTAGGAGTTATACCTAATAGCTTTTAACGGAGCAATCGCCAACATAATTACTATTGCTCGAGCACAAATAAAAAACATCAACGTACATAATTCTTGTGAGAAGTCAGCTCTGCCTCATTGTTAGCCGTTGTCATTAGCGTATAATAATTGTTGTGTTTTGGCATTTTCTGCAGGTTTAACCCAACATTGACATCCACGACGTCGTAGAGGGCGGGCGACTCTGTCAAGATTCAGCAACTGGTGCACAGGGCGAGCACCAAGCTGTGCAAGTGGCATCATGTGGTCCAGCCGTACGCGGTGCCTGGTGAGTCTTACTAGGCAGCTGCCCAACTAAATAACATCGGCGCTGTCTGCTGTGATAGGCTGCCCATGCCATCCAATCAGTTCTCAGCATGTCCACCATTTCATTTTCCCACACTGCACCCCCCGACCATTCACACTGCCACCACCACTCACTGTCAATTAGCCACCTCTCCGCACCACTCACATTGCCCAATCCACGCACTTACTCACATTACCACGATGTGACACTGCCATCGCCACACCCACTGACATGCGACTGCCACCCGCACCCCGCCGCCCATGACATTGCCAAACACTACCACCACTGTAACACTCAAACCACCCACCCACCGACGCAGCTGTCCCTAAAGCACTTCCACCACCCCGGCCAACTCCCCTTGGCCACCAACCATGCCCAACATAGCACCATCTGTCGTACACTCACACTGCCACCATCCACCCAGCTCGTAGACATAGACGCGTCAGCTCGCTGGCAACTATACGCCCTCACTTAGGCCTCGAATTCCACCGCTTGTCAGACCTGGCACCGCCAGTCTCCTCGACTCACTCCAAGCACGCTGCTCACCATGGTCCACCCACGCCCTATCTGCCAGTCCTGGTCCACCATGTCTTCGTTAAGACGCAATTACACAGCCCTGGCACCCCGTGCCCCGCAGCCTATACTCCGCCAGCCATCCACCCAGCTCACTGCCACCATCCGTACACTCACACTGCCGACATCCACCCAGCAGGCACTTGCCACCATCCGTACACTCACACTGCCACCATCCACCCAGCTCTACCTGCCACCATTCCGTACACTCACACTGCCCTCCACACGCCGTCTACACGTGGTCTCACAGACGCGCTTGTAAGAACAGCATTCTACGACTCACTCCCGCTCCAGAACACCCAAGGCTCTTACGCTACACCTGCTCCGGTGCACTCATCACTGCCACCATCCACACAGCTCCAATTTGGCCAGCATAGTTGCTACGGCAGCCGTGTACACTGCCATCCCGGTACACTCACACTGCACCATCCACCAGCTACACGGCCACAATCCGTTACACTCCAGCTGCCACCATCCAGCCCCAGCTTAGCAGCTGACACACCCCGTACCCATCGCATGCCTACCTTCGTCCCTAGGCGGTACAATAGAAAAATCATCATGGTCGTATATGAATTCGATCGACGCAGACAGCCATCGCGGTACGCGTGACTTGGCTGCCGTTGCGGTGATGCATCCACGGGTGGAATTCACCAGAGAGTGCGGCTAACGGCTGCATCGAACCATCGATTTATTTGCGAATGATGTCTTTCCTGTTTTTTCCAGTTTTTGTGTGATGGTTTGTTGCGTGCGTGGGGTGGTGTTGTTTGAGTGCGATTGATAGTCGCTGCTGGCATCCTAATTGTGACGCATAGTAAACGTACTGGCATAATTATCGTGTTTGTATAGTCACTGAACAAATCGATAGTTTCTCGTAGTTGCAATGTATTACAAACACGCCCGGTTGTTTAATATACTGATACAAGTAGTGGCGTTTCGCACGTGAATATGCGCTAAAACCATTACCCGTCATTGTCCATCATTGTTGCTTAGAAATAATTGGAGTGTTGCTTCCCGCCATCATTCTACACATATGCGATCCACTGAACTGCTGCATTAGCCTTCGTAAAATAATGTGAACCGATACGAGCCTTGATGCACACACTAGTATCGCTACACACTTTTTCGTGTGAGTCGATGCATTTCGCAATAAGCATTCGGCACGGGTGTTTCAGATCACCGCCCAAGTTCAGGAATGGTTTTTTTCAAATCGCCACAATCAATTAGCATTCAACTGCCGCCAACATCATCGACCAACAAAGTAAAAATCGCGCGCCTTCACTCGCCCCCGAGAGAGAGAGAGAGAGAGACGAGAAAGAGAGAGAGAGAGAGCGCGCGCGAGAGAGGCACGCATTATGTAGTACACGACGGGCTTCTCACCAAAAGAGTTGAGTCGAACAATCCTCGGGCGGCCTGTGTTGCCGCGCGCTCTCGCTAACGATTTTGCGTTAGTAAAATGTTCCCGCCGCGTGTGCGCTGGCGCGGCGCCATCACGCTGACGTCAGCGATACTGCTGCCGCGGCGACGCCATCGCGGCGACGCAGGCGTCGAGCTGTTCATAAACACACTACTATTATCATGATCAGACTGCTTAGGACAGGCCATCCTCTGGAGTCATTTCTATGTAAAAGCAGGCTAGCGACCCTCGGAGGACGACACAGTGCGGCTACAACTAAGGCCACCGTCATTGGCAACGTCATCGTCACCGTCGTCATCGTCATCGTCGTCGTCATCGTGGCCGCCGCTGTCACCATCGCTCTTCTCCGTTCGTGCGAGCGGCGTAATAAACCGCCGCTAAATTCACTCGCAGATAGACGAAATCCAATTACTTGTCGCATAATTGCGTTTTTTTTCTTCGTCGGGGAAAACTTCAGGGAACTCGCGCGAGTGAATAAATTTTGATGATGGTCACCCGCGATGATTCCCCGATGTGCATGAGTGTGTGTGCGTGTGCGTGCGTGGGTATGTAATTTGCACATACGTACATTGATCTCCGGTCTGCTTGACTGCCTAGATACACCACGTACAACACACAGACAGGTCGCTCACAGAAGATGGTTGGAGTGAGGTAGGATAAAATTATCGGATATATTTTGTTCGTGACACAAAAGCTTCATTCGTGCACAGTAACGTACGTGCGGCAGGATTGCGTGTAGTAAAGAAGCATTTGAACGGCATTTACGTGGAATTATTAGACGACGTAGAGTACGTGAAAAGTAAGGACCTTTGTAGGATATATAATTCCCATCTAATTCCTAAGGCTACTATCGGCTCAAGCGACTGTGACACAACAGACATTCGTAGCTTTGACGACATGCGATAAATTAGGTCTCTGATATTAGTTTCTATTGGATCGTACTTGCATCTAAGCTATCTGGAAGATACAATACCCATCCGAGTGCATGACGTAATACGAACCAATCCATACACGCTATAACACATATCCCTCATTCAAAATACATTGCGTAACCATTGTATGCAGTCGCATTCGATGTGTTAATACTCTCAAGTACAAGACTCCATCTTGTAGCATGCCGGAACACAAACAACTCACTAATGCATTCATTATTAACAATGCTAATTAATTTACATCGTCGCGTTTAATTATTTACACCGCCCAGCAGGAGCAATATCTAATTTGTTCGGGTCCGAACGTCTACCGCCGGTATCGCGCTTTCCGATTTTATGGTCGCGCCGTGTTGATTTTATTCTCCCCTTAATGAAATTACACAAGGCTTGGGCGGCCAACTATAAAGAATGGACAAATAAAACAGTAGGCCTATTCCACACGCTGCGCGTGCGTGCTCGAGTCTGTGCGTGAGTATGTGTGTGTGCGCGCGTGTGTGATTGTGTGTACATGCATACGCGCGTGCGTGTGTGTGTGCGTGCGTGCGTGCGTATATATATATATATATATATATGCACTTGGGTTTGTGTATGTGTGTGTGTGCATGTATGTGTGTGGGTGCGTGTACGTGCGTGCGCGTGAGCGTGTGTGTGTGCACGCGTGAAGGTCACCTTCTATCCATGCCAGGTCAGAGCCGACACTGTAAAACACAGATCCCTCCCTAATCGAAAACGTGTAATACGTCCATCTCCACCACGGAATTTACGAAAAAATGGGAAATTTCGTTGTAGCAGTGTTTATTAAATCACTTCCGCGACACTTCCAGCAACTATACAGACGCAGGGCAAGAGAAGCCAGCTGGTCCACTAACGCCTATTCTAGCCACCATGGCAACGTGTCTCATGGAAGGTAACAGCGTTCAGCTCTATACTACTGCAAGACGCACACAGCGCACGACGGTGTGAGTGAGAACGCTGGAGCTACACAGCTTCGTCTTACTACGGATTCACTGCACGTACTGTGACTCTTCGTAAGAGGTGCACGCACGACTAGCGGTTAGTCTGTACGCGAACTGGACGCGAGTGCATGCATGCACCGACACTACGCTGGCTTCAGCACACATCACCTTCTCCGATGACATCGCTCTCCTCCCCACCATCCGCCATGCACGGAGAGGCAGCGGCGGTGGCTGCGGAGGTGGCGGCGGCAGCGCGCTAACCGGAGTTGCCTGCAGCTCTATATACTAGCTGCGTGTCGCGTGACAAAGGCTGCTGATTAATCCGGTAACGAGTAATAGAGCGCAGGCCAGCCGCAGCCACCGCTCTCTCTCTCTCTCCCCCCGCCGCCTCTCTCTCTCTCCCCTCCCTCTCTCTCTCGTTCTATATCTGTCTCCTTCCCCCTTCTCTCCCCCTCTCCCCCTCTTTCTTTCTCTCTCTCTCTCCCCACTATCTGTCTCCCTCTTCCCTCTCTTGCTCTCTCGTTCTATATCTGTCTCCTTCCCCCTTCTCTCCCCCTCTTTCTTTCTCTCTCTCTCTCCCCACTATCTGTCTCCCTCTTCCCTCTCTTGCTCTCTCGTTCTATATCTGTCTCCTTCCCCCTTCTCTCCCCCTCTTTCTTTCTCTCTCTCTCCCCACTATCTGTCTACCTCTGCCCTCTCTTGCTCTCTCGTTCTATATCTGTCTCCTTCCCCCTTCTCTCTCCTTGTCAATGTTATCGCCACGTCCAGCAATGGCGTGGTGTTATCGCGCGAGACGGCAATATCAACATAACCAGCGAAATTAGTGTCTCGCCATGCCGCCTTACTCTCCACGCTCCTCCCCACCGACACCACCACTGTCCCCGTGCCTCTGATTGCCAGGCG
>NW_014577490.1:98438-103502 GCF_000485595.1 Priapulus caudatus
TCTCTCTCTCTCTCTCTCTCTCTCTCTCTCTCTCTCTCTCTCTCTCTCTCTCTCTCTCTCTCCCCGCCGATTCTTTCTCCCTCGCCCCTCCCTCTCTCTCTCGTTCTATATCTGTCTCCTTCCCCCTTCTCTCCCCCTCTCCCCCTCTTTCTTTCTCTCTCTCTCCCCACTATCTGTCTACCTCTGCCCTCTCTTGCTCTCTCGTTCTATATCTGTCTCCTTCCCCCTTCTCTCTCCCCTTTCGCTCTCCCTCTTTCTCTCTCCTTATCAATGTTATCGCCACGTCCAGCAATGGCGTGGTGTTATCGCGCGAGACGGCAATACTCTCCCTCTTTCTCTCTCCTTATCAATGTTATCGCCACGTCCAGCAATGGCGTGGTGTTATCGCGCGAGACGGCAATATCAACATAACCAGCGAAATTAGTGTCTCGCCATGCCGCCTTACTCTCCACGCTCCTCCCCACCGACACCACCACTGTCCCCGTGCCTCTGATTGCCAGGCGACTAAGGCAGTATAGCTAGATTCCCCCTCTACTGAACTCGTCTTGACTGCAATCGGCTAACGTGCGTGTAGAACCATTTCGCAACCATAACAGCAACGCGTCCGTTTGTAAGATGGTTTCATTCAAACAAATCATAATACAACCAGATCGTAACGTTAGAAAAACATTACTTCTTATAGCTGGATAGCGGGGTAGTTTACTTTACTCTGGTTGGTTGGTTGGTTGACTGACGTTTGTGTTTGACTATTTCGTATACGCATGCCGAAAAAACGCGATGACTTATAAAAGTTGAAAGACGTTCTTCGAAAGTTCAATTTGAAGAAAACCATATAACCAAGATCAAGCGTCACGCGCTAGGCGTAGCTATGGCTGGTCCCCCAATACCCACTCACTTATAGTACTCCGACAGTCTCGTAAAAAGTAGACCACAGCCAGTATAGTGAATCTTCCAATTCCCTCCCCCTACTCTCATTATTAGACGCCCGAGATATATCTGTGGGCCTGATAGCTGACTATAGGCAGTTTCCTCTGCCCTGGTTTCCCTACTATCCCAGGAGCGTAACCTCTGGAGATCGCCCCCTAAATTTTGGAGCAAAATAAAAAAACAAGCGTAGCTAATAATTGTAAGTAAGCAGGAAATAAATAATGGAACAAAACAACAATTCCCAAAAACAAATACAGATTACTAAAACACAATTACCCCTTCCGCATAACCCTATCGTACGCGTGATTTATTTCTTGGAAATTCTGCCTCCCTCCCCTCCCCTAGGAATTTGCTCAGGCTACGACCCTGCAACCCTGATAATCTCAGACACTGGTGGGGGAGGGGTTATGCGCCACAAGGCCAGCATATTTGCTCGCCTCTTACGTTCCGCACCGATATTTAATAACAACAGGCCCGCCCTTATCTACTGCCGGCACACAATACCCGAGTTCGTGTATGTATGCGTGTGTGCTCAATGCCGCAATATCTAACGAAATTATTGGCGTCAATATACCGCCGTAGACTGTCCCCCCACGTCTCGTCCGCGCGAATCTTACGCGATTCCTTGCGTACACGCGCCGCCGCGACGTGGAGAGGCAGTCTATCGGCCGTCACCGCGCGACGCCGACATTGGCGATGGCAGCGGCAGCAGGGGCAGCCACCTGATGTGCGGCGCGCAACCCATCTTTCCTCCCGTCCCCTTCATCGCGTGTCTTTAATCTGCAGAGGATGCCTGCTAAGATTGCCTCCCCGTCCCCCTCCCACGTTTCCCTCGCCGATGAGCATGGCCTCAATTTATCCCATTCAGATGACACTGCGCGACGGGCGCCGCGCGACGTGGTAACGTCTATGAGCGATGACAGCTGCTGCTTCCAGCCGCCACGCAACTCGCCGTCACTCACAGCGACCCGGGGCGGCTGCTGTGGGTGGGTGGGATCGATCTCTCTCTTTCTCTCTCTCTCTTTCTCTCTCTCTTTCTTACGTTCACTCCCTCGTCCCCCCCCTCCCGCTCCTCCCTCACCCACCTCTCTATCTAGAACGTTTGCTCCCTCGCACACACGCGGCGCTTTAAAGGCTGGCTACACACTCGTGATTGACTGGCGGGTTCTACAACTTACATCGTAGCAGCATGAGCCTACGCTGATCCAACTCGTTGATACTGCCCGATTTACATGACAAACAACCGTACATACATATGTATCCGAATATCAGATATGCATGTACGTGCGCGTGGAGCGGGGACCGTGGAAGCTGGATCGCGCCTTACGTGACTGAGCGGCGGACGCGAATAAACGAAAATGGCACCGATTCCTTCTCGTCGTCGCTCTTATCAACTCAACTGCCAGTTCATGCCGAACGAGCGGTAATGATACTGATGGCAAAGCTATTATCTGTCACGACAGAAGAAGCCAACTAATTCTCGCGCAAGCAATCGGTCAGTTCTTACGACTTAACACTGACAAACGATATTCACTGCGTGACGACGAGCACAGACGAGGGAAAGAAATAGAATATACACACCGACATTTTGTTCCGAGTGGTAGTTGCTTCGGGCACGAAGTCTGCGGAAGATGTAGGTGCGGCAAAGTATTGCATAACGGCGATTTATTGAACGCATATGCACTAGCGATACGAATCTAATAAAAACCTAAAACCATTACAAATCTGAAAGCGTTACTAAGTGGAGAAAATCATGAAAGGGCATCATAATCACGAATGTATTGCATTTATATCGAAATACATATCCAATAGTACGGCGAAGTATTGGGTAAACGGCATTTTTATTAAACACATATGCACTAGCAATACGAATCCAATAAAAACCCGAAACCATTAAAAGTCTGAAAGCGCCACTAAGTGGGGAAATCATGAAAGCGTATCATAATTACGAATATATTCAATTTAAATGAAGATAAATATCCAACAACACTGCTAATCAAAATATTATTGACGTAAACCGAGTGCCAACGATGAAGAAACGATTTTACATAATGTAAAAAAAAAGATTTCACATCAGTCGACGAGTGACATATATATCTGCCGATAAAATATCAGCAGTAGCCACAGCACCACAGCGTGGCCGAGTCATGGGGGCATGCAGCAGCTAGACAGTAACAAATATTAAGAGACTCGGACATAAATCTCTCGCACAGACATCGCGCGTTTTGTATCTCTAAAGACAGACTACATGCAGCCAACTCCAAAAGCACAACACGTCATATATATAGCTCTACGCGTAGAGAAACAAAAACATTGCGACTGGTCAAAAAAGCAAGGGGTCTGCGAACACATCGATACACATAGGGAGGAAAGTCTGGCTAATATCTGTACGGTATGCTCGTGCCTAGTATATAGAAGATACGGTGTGCGTGCGTGCGTGCGAGCGTGCGTGCGTGCGTGCCCGCGCGTGTGTGTGTGCACGCATAGGTTAGACGTCACAAATCATATTTCTTTGTCTCCGGAAATTACGCGCCGTTTCTCCGCGTCACGTATATTTGCGATCAGAGATGTAGGCCAAGCCTGGATGTAAGTAAGCCTCGACGCATCGCACAAAGCCTCCACAGCGCCCCCGATAAATGCGAGATTGCATCAAACTGGATTTCCGCAAGTCAGTTCCCCCCAGCTGCCACCCCGCAGCAGAGCACCCACCATCATCTCGCGATGCTATTTAAACGCACGCAGCCGGAGACATAAAGGAGTCTAAATTTAGGCGTAGAACAAAGCGAGAGCGTAATAAAGCCGCCAGCAATTAATGCTGGCAGCGGGACAGCTTGCAGTCCCGTCCTTGTCAGCTCTCACCACGAGCGGGGCTGCCCATTACGCAGACACACACACGCATGCAGAGTTGCACGTATTGCTGCCCCGCTGCGCCAAGTATTGTTTCTCGCGCGAGAGGGGAGCGCCGCCTGGGTTATTGTGTTACCATCATCAACACAGCTGCCTCACCTGCCATTGTCTGCTCGCGCCCCCGGCCTCCCCGCACTCTCTGTTTGACGCACACACACACTCGCTCGCGCTCGCCTGCTTTCTGTCTCTCGCGCATTATTTACCATCATTTTATTATTGGAACGTTCCAAGTGCCTGCGGTTGGGACGGGTACGCTGGAAAGTCTGTGTGGCCGGTGCGCACACCCTAGCATTCATCCTCGAACGACATGCTGTTCATATTTTACCAATTATCATATTTCAACTAGAGCTCTCTCGCTTACTGATAGCTTTCTTAATGCACGCTGACGTCTTCCCTCATGCTCACTCTCTCTCTGCTCTCTCTCTCTCTCTCTCTCTCTCTCTCTCTCTCTCTCTCTCTCTCTCTCTCTCTCTCGGTCAACACGCTGCACTGCCGCCGGGATTAGTGCCTTGTCACTTGTGAAAGCTGCACCGATCCCCCACCCACCCACAAGCACCCCACACGAGCCTAGCTAGGATATGACGATGGCCTTCGTGCGTGAACAGCAGGAGTGGTGGTGGTAGGGGTATATATAAGATGCTCGGATGTTTTTATCTTTCAATTTTTTTAATTACTTTTTGTTTGACTTTTGATATTAAAAGTTTGATATCGCATATAGGCTCACGATAATATCAGGGAAAGCTTCCTTACAGTATAACAGAGGTAGTCTTCTACAGCAGAACACATACAGTCCTATATATACGCAGCACGCGTGCCATGTGGGTGAGTGAGTCATAACTAATCCGACGCTTCATTTTTTCATCTCGGCAAAATGCATGATTTTTAAGAACCCTGGCAACCAAAAATGACTGCAATTAAATACGGCATGCGTCTTTTCGCGCGCGCACACGAGCCTGGAAGCTCGCATGCATCCGCATTCATATGTACGCACGCAACCATGCTCGCATGCATGCACGCACATTCACATCTACTCACGTACGCACGCACACATCCACATCAACGCACGTACGCACACATCCACATCTACGCACGCACGCACACTTTCCGTTCTCTCTATATTTATCAAGAGCGTATAAAGAAGCTTCTTTATACGCTCTTGTATTAATCTATCTCTCTCTCTCTCTCTCTCTCTCTCTCTCTCTCTCTCTCTCTCTCTCTCTCTCTCTCTCT
>NW_014577490.1:110964-117246 GCF_000485595.1 Priapulus caudatus
GGGGGGAGGAGGAGGAGGAGGAGGAGGAGGAGGAGAAGGAGGAAGAGGGGAGGAGAACATGTGTGGTGAACAGTGGCGATGAGACGCGGCCGTGGGGTTGCGGGGGTGCGGCGGCGGAGGAGGAGGAAGGAGGAGGACACGTGTGAATAGAGGTGATGTGGTCGTGCATGGGGATGTGGCGGGGGAGGGAGAGGAAGGAGGACATGTATGAACAGTGGTGATAGAACGCGGGGGGAGGAGGAGGAGGAGGAGGAGGAGGGGGGAGCAGAACACGCGTGAAGAGTGGTGATTGGAGGTGGGGCGCGGCGGGGGAGAAGGAGGAGGAAGGAGAAGGAGGAGGAGGAGAGGAAGAGGACACGCGTGAAGAGTGGTGATGGGACGTGGGGCGCGGCGGGAGAGGAGGAGGAGGAGGAGAAAGGAGGAGGACATGTGTATGGACAGTGGTGGTGATGGAACGCGGCCGCAGGCAGCGAGATGGAGTGTTGACTCGCGGCTAGAGAATGCATTGACGATTCACGGCGCATGTTGTGGTTTCTGACAGCGCTTTTAGCGAGTGAGTGGAGCCCGTAGTGGGTGGGGGCGGGGTAAAGAGGTAAGCATCTGTAGATTCACTCCACTTGCTTCGGCCCAACCATCGTCAGTGGGAAGGTGCTATGAGTGAGTGGAACCAGTGCTATAGGAGTGAGTGTAACCAGTGCTAGGAGCGAGTGGAGTGGAACCACGGTATGTCGGCCTTCAGTCTCGAATGGTCAGCTGTGCGTGCATAAACATTTACACGCAACTCATGTCTTTATAATCCTAACGATCTATACATACTTATAGAGTATAATATACTTATTACACTCTTATAATACTCTTACACTTATTGTTATTTATACATCATATTATGATATATAAATAACAATAATTGTAAGAACAATAAGAATAATAAGATGAAATATTGAACATAATAGGAATGAATAAAAACCATTATGCTTTTATTCGCTCATGAATATATGCATAATAGTTTCATGCATATATTACCGTGTCTTATTTGTCATGCGACTGGGAGGAGAGGGCGGTGTTTGAATTAACATCGAGTTGCTTACATGACGTTTCACTATCACCATCATCACACCCTGATCATGGTTCGTTTCTACAACGTCGTGGCCTATTCTCAAAACCTAATCGGCTTGACTGTCTCTAATCTATATTAATATATTTCTGCTATATTGTATATAATTTATACGTAGGATTCGTATATGTATAGTACGTCTATACTTAGATGGGGGGAAATGCCTCATCGGGAATAAAATCAATACATTTATTCAACGCGTAAATAACGGCGTCCACATAAAATTACACAGCATTGCATAAATGATGTCAATCATTATCGTACTCGTCAGCATCTCTTAGTAACGTTAGTTTAGTCTCGATAGTAACGGTGTTAGTAGTAGCAGTCAGTAGCCTGCCTACCTTTCTGCAATACTCGAGGATGTCCATTTTCTCGGTGAGGCAGTCCGACTTGTTGTTCTTGTCCGGTATCCACTCGCCCGATGTCGTGTCCAGGTGCATGTTCACAAAGTCGCACTGCATCGCGATCTTCGGCTCCAGGTGTGAATTTAAGCCATCCAGCTTTGCGGCAAGCGCCTACAAATAACCAAAAAACACGCGTGTGGTCAGTAAAGAAGCGGTGGTGCGTTTTGATCTTTTTGTGTGTGCCAATTTTCAAGTAACAGCATGGTTCCATGTTATCTCTCGTCTGTGTTTCCGATTCCCCCTGACGAACGACTCTCGTTTGAATAATTGTTTACGACGCTGTGGTGTTTTTTTTCATATTCACAAGTAACTTGGTTTGATATGTCGCGCATCACCCGTGTCGCTCGTATAGCGCTTCCCTCGTTCTTCAAATTAAATTTATCCGCCTCGCGTAACGTGAACGCTGCGATATTAAAACCGTTTGTTCGCGATTCAGCCGTATTTTCCGATTCGTCACAGCGTGTCTGAGTAATGTGACGGATTCGGGCGGGGGTGGACTCGCCTGCATAGATTTCCGCTGCTGACATTAGGCGAGCAATACCGCGGCCCACCTGGGCAAGCCTTCGTTTATAAAGCCGACAGTTAATTATCCGCTGCGCCCATATATCCCTTATGATTACAACCGCTGAGCCAAAACACCTGCGCGCCCGACACTCTTTACTTAATCGCCGCACGGATAAAATTCGCTTCTGAAGTTTGAAAGACTTATCTAGCTAGTTCAATATCATGCCTCGCAGAGCGCTTGCCCGTGCGTACATGAAACATGACGGTGCATGCGCTAGCACTCATGGGAAAAACTGGCGTTTCACCTAATTAGGCACTTCAATGACTGTATTTGTGGACATGCATCGGAGAATATGCGGACAACATAGCGTCCGGGTTGTCATATCATTTACCAGAAAGCTGAATAGCAACAGCGATAACATGGATGCAATGCATGCGACAGGACATTGTGACGACTGAAGAGAAGAATTCGTGCGCTATCGCGAATGTATACCTGCTACTAATTACAATGGCAGCTAGAGAAGCAATGGCGGGCGACGTCTCGCTTCAAGCTAGCAGCTGATACGCGGCAAATTGGCACGAATCGGAAGAATGCGAAGTCACAGCCTATACCTGCCTGCTCTGATTAACGGAGGGGACATATGTGACAGGTACGCTAGTTTGAATAGCTGATATGTGTGTGTGTGTGTGTGTGTGTGTGTGCGTGTGTGCGTGCGTGCGTGCGTGCGTGCGTGCGTGCGTGCGTGTGTGTTACAACTGGTACGAGACACGCGTGAATGAAATATATTGCGCCATATATATTGCGTGCAACTAGCCAAGTATGCTTAGACGTTGCAGCGCCCTACACACAGCTAGTTTTAGGGGAGAATTATACAGAAGAGAATACACGTGAGTTCAAATCTTCTACGTCACACGGTAGAATGACAAAGCACGAGAATCGTACAGACATGCGCACAGAGAAGCCGCATCGCTAATTTATCCGAATAAGAAATGCCAAATAATTCCCGCTGCGCCGACGTCTAAAAATGGCCATCAGAACCTCGTCTCTAATGAATTCCATCAGCGGCTTAACAGCGGCGAGTGCTGCTGACACTGACAGCTATACGACGTATGTTCGCGTAAAGGGCACGTAGAAAGGATTGCTGCTTTTGCTCTGTTTTCCCACGACATGTACCTCTGCTATTATATCAGGAGTCTATTAATATTCAATATATATCAATATATTATCATTATATATATATATATATATATATATATATATATATATATATATTGATAGACTCCTGATTATATTGCGGCCACGTACCAGGTGGAATGCTGTAGAGGGCGCTCGTGGCGCAAGGTGCGCAATCACGTGAAATGTCCGCGTACGATACAAAACCGGGATTTACGTCAGAGATGAAATCGACGAAAGAGAGACTTTATTTTATTTCCCACATTCGCACAACAAACACGCCGGCTACTAAGAATGGTCCTTTGGGTGTATCGCAGATCCTGCGCGGTATTTTCCTACATTAGAAGTTTAGAACCCCGCTCTAACCACGTCTAATATTGCATAACCGTGCCCTAACCATACCTAATACTCCCATAACCATTCTCTAACCTTGCCTAAGTATTGCTCTAAGCCCTAATCCTGCTTAACAATGCCTATCCCTGCCTAACCATGCCATCACCCTGGCTGACCCAGCCTATACCAAACCAACACTGCCTAAACCAAACCAATACTGCCTAAACCAAACCAAAACTGCCGAATTGTGCCGTAACCCTGCCTAACCATGCCCTAACCTTCACTAACCCTATTATAGTCCTAACCTAGCTCTGCATAACCCTACCCTTATCCTACCATAAACCTGTGGCCCTAACCTTACCCCTAGCCCGACCCACCCCCGTCCTAATCCTGCCCTAGCCACGTCATAGCCCTGCCTAATCGTATCGTAACAATGCCTAAAAAGTGGCCCTAACCCTGTCTAACACTCTCACTATACCCGCACAGCAACCGCTGCCACTTCCGCCTGCCATAATCGTATTCGGGTTTCGTAGTGTGCGCGCCGGCGGGGCAGCCACACACACACACACACGCGCGCAGGATGCCGACGACGCATGCATCCATCCTTCAATGACAAACCTCATCAGCGTTGCTAATCAATTTCACGCTTCCGGTCGCAGCCTCCCTCCGCCCATCGCCAGGGGGTGTGCATCGCTGATCGCCGCGCGCGCGGTAGAGGGGACCGCCTTTGTGGGAGACACGGGGAAGATTTGTGACGCGGAAGAGAAGCCTGGCAGACGATGATGATTAACGCGCGCGTGGGTAAAAGACAACGTAAACAGCCGCCACAGGAGTGTCGCTCTTCTGTGCCCCTCAGACGGAACACAAACAGTCACCGAGTAAACACGCAGGTGTGCAGGTAGACACACACACGCATGCGCGCACCTACACATACACCTACACACGCACGCACGCATGCACCTACACATACACACACACGCGCGCGCGAACACACACCTACAGTTACACACACGCGCGCGCGAACTCCTACACATACACCTACACACGCACGCGCGCACGCATGCAAACTCATAGGCTCGTACGCACACACCAACAGCGGGCAAACACGCACGCAAGTGTGCAGGCATACATACATGCACGCACGCACGCACACACCCACCCGCAAACGAACACATGCACGTGCGCACGCACACACACAGACAACGAGCAAACAGTACATATATACACACACGCACGCACGCACGCACGCACACACGCACGCACGCACGCGCACACACGCACGCACGCACGCACCGATCCGTATACGGTTCTAACGAGCGGGCCATTTCATACGCTGAAGTAGCCACGAAATAGCTCAAAATTAACCAACAACAACAACGCAGCCACGACAAAGGCGTGCGTGTGTGTGAGCGGAGGACTGAATTCTATGCTCGGACTACGCCGTTCAGCGACAAACGGCTCCTTCTGCGACGCGACCAGGAAGAAAGAATCGTGTGCATATTTATGCCGTAATGGCCGAGGCAGTTGCACTCAGCGCGCAATCACCACGGCAACTCCACGGCCCAGAAAATCGGCGCTCTATCCCAGATTTACGCGCGAGTTCACCCTCCCCTCTCCACCCCCCCTCTCTCTCTCTCTCTCTCTCTCTCTCTCTCTCTGGTCTCTCTTTCTCCTGCTTCTTTCTCTATCTCCACCTTTTTCGCGCTCTCCCCCTCTCTAGCAGGCAGGCAGACAGGCAGTCAGGCAGGCTGACAGGCAGACAGGCAGGTATAGGCAGGCAGGCAGACAGGCAAGCAGGCAGACAGGCAGGTATAGGCAGTCAGCCAGGCAGGTATACAGACAGGCAGACAGGCAGGCAGGCAGGCAGGCAGGCAGACAGGTAGGAGGCAGGCAGGCAGACAGGCAGGCAGGCAGGCCATGTCAGCAGCACCTGCCCGTATAATCTCATCGCTCTCGTACACGGACGTCATTAACCCCGCGAACGCGTGCCCGCTCTCAGCAGTCAGCACTACAAGTGTTACCCGATAAAAAAACACACACATGGCGATATTTTAACGCGCAATCGGCAGCTGAATGCTACCACCGTTTACGGAGCAAACGGACAAAGGACGGGGGCCATTGACGGCGTTCGTACAATGCATGCTCTCTGCGAATATTGCCGCCAAATTGTCCTGCTTGCATAACAACTACCATTCGTTGCGGCATAGGCTGGGTGTGGTGGAGATCGAGGTGGCAAGTGCAATTTCAAAGTCCCATTCGAAGCAAAAAGAAGTCTAGACGCAAGCTTTACTGTAGGAACGTACACAACCCACACATTAATAAATCCTACACAATTACACAGGAGTTCCTCCTCTATATGTATTTAAACCCTCCCACACACACCTCAGGAATACCTAATATATAAAGAAACACCAATATAATACACAAGAGTAGCCCCTCTATATTACGAAACCATATCACACATACCTCAATACTTCATCATATATAAACTAACAACAACATAATACACAAGAGTCCCCCTCTTGTGGGACCATCCCACATACCTCAGTACTTTCTCATGTATAAACTAATAACAACATAATACACAAGAGTAACCTTCTAGATATTGCAGCTCCCCTTTAATGAAGCCATCCCACATACCTCAGTGTCTTTTACGCGCAATCTCTCTCTCCCTCATTCTCTCTCTCTCTCTCACTCTCTCTCTCTCTCTCTCTCTCTCTCTCTCTCTCTCTCTCTCTCTCTCTCTCTCTCTC
>NW_014577490.1:117256-125540 GCF_000485595.1 Priapulus caudatus
GGGATCGCCCCAGCCAGCCCACCACAGCGCCGCAGCATGCCCACTCCACAGCAGCCGCCGCACGACGACCACCCACTAGCAGCCGCCCCACCCACCCACCCGCAACAGGAGCCGCCCCACCCTACCACGCGCACAGCCAGCGGCCACAGCCACCACCGCACAGAGCCGCCCAGCCCACCCACCCGCAGCCGCCCCACCCCTCCCACCCACAGCGTCCGCCACACACACCGCCACCACGCAGCCGCCCCGGGTCGCTGTGAGTGGACGGCGAGTTGGCGTGGCGGCTGTAGCAGCAGCTGTATTTCGCTCATTCGACGTTACAACGTCGTCGCGGCGCCCGTCGCGCAGTGTCTCATCTTGAATGGGCATAAATTGAGGCCATGCTATTACGCGAGGGAAAACCGTGGGAGGGGAAGGGGAGGCAATCTTTAGGCAGGCATCCTCTGCAGTATTAAAGACACGCGATGAAAGGGGAGCGGGAGGAAAGATGGGTTTGCGCGCCGCCCATTCAGGTGGCTGCCGCTGGCTTTGCGGCTGCCTATCGCCAATGTCGGCGTCGGCGCGGTTGCACGGCTTATTGAGACTGCCCTCTCCACGTCGCGTGCGGCGTGGCGTGTACGCAAGGAATCGGCGTAAGATTCGGCGCGCGGAACGAGACGTTGGGGGGACAGTCTAACGGCGTATATTGACGCCAATAATTTGTTAGATATTTGCGCCATTTGAGGGCACACACCGCATACATACACGAACTCGGGGTATTGTGTGCTCGGCCAGTAAGATAAGGGCGTGGCGCTGTTGTTATTAAATATCGGTGCGGAACGTAAGAGGCCTGAGTAAATATGCTGGCCCTTGTGGCGCTATAACCGCTCTCCCCCACGGCAGTGATCTGAGATTATCAGGGTTGCAGGGTCGTTAGCCTGAGCAAATTCCTATGGGGGAGGGGAGGGAGGCAGAATTTTCAAGAAATAAATTCACGCGTACGATACGTGGTTATTGCGAAGGGTTAATTGTGTTTTTAGTATCAGATGTATTTGTTTTTGGGATTGTTGTTTTTGTTTCCATTATTTATTTTCCTGCTTACTTACAATTAATTAGCTAACGTTGCTTGTTTTTTTATTTTGCTTGCCTCAAAATTTAGGGGGCGATCTCGCAGAGGTCTAGCGCTCCTCGGATAGTAGGGAAACGCAGGGCAGAGGAAACTGGCCTATAGTCAGGCTATTCAGGCCCACAGATATATTTTCGGGCGTCTAATAATTGAGAGTAGGGGGAGGGATTGGAAGATTCCTATACTGGCCTGTGGTCTACTTTTTTTACGAGGACTGTCGGACGCTGCTATAAGTGAGCTGGGTTATTCGGGGGACGTCAGCCATAGCTACGCCTAGCGCGTGACGCTTGATCTTGGTTATATTGGTTTTCTTCAAATTTGAACTTTCGAAGAACGTCTTTCAACTTTTATAATTCATTGCGTTTTTCGGGCATGGCGTATACGAAATAGTCTAAAGCACAAACGTCAGTCAAACCCCCAACCAACCAGTAGTAAAGTAACTACTCCGCTACTCTCACAGCTATAAGAATTAATGTTTTTCTAACGTTACGATCTTGGTTGTATTATGATTTGTCTTGAATGAAACCATCTTACAAACTGGACTGCGTTGCTGTATGGTTGCGAAATGGTTCTTACAGCGCACGTCTATGCGATTCGCAGTCAAGACGAGTTCAGATAGAGGGGATAAATCTGCTATCCCTGCCTTAGTCGCTCTGCAATCAGTAGGCACGGGGACAGTGGCGGTGTCGGTGGGAGGGAGCGTGGAGAGTAAGGCGGCAATCGGCGAGACCACTGTAATTTCGCTGGTTATGTTGATGATTGCACCGTCTCGCGCGATAAAGCACGCCATTGCTGGAGCGTGGCGATAAGATTGATAAGGAGAGAGAAAGAGGGAGAGCGAAAGGTGGAGAGAGAAGGGGAAGGAGACAGATATAGAACGAGAGAGCAAGAGAGGGCAGAGGGAGACAGATAGTGGGGAAGAGAGAGAGTAAAGAAAGGAGGGGGAGGAGGGGGAGAGAAGGGGGAAGGAGACAGATATAGAAGAGAGAGAGAGGGAGGGCCGAGGGGAAAGAATCGCGGGGAGAGAGAGAGAGAGAGAGAGAGAGAGAGAAGAGAGAGAGAATAGATAGATATGATTTTTAGAGATTAGAGATAGTAGATAGAGATAGAGATAGGATAGAGATCAGAGAGTGAGAGAACAGAGAGAGAATAAGGTAGAGAGAGCGGGCGCGCCGCGAGAGCGGCGAGGAGAGAGAGAGAGAGAGAGAGAGAGAGAGGTAGCAGAGAGAGAGAGAGAGAGAGAGAGAGATAGAGAGAGAGAGAGAGAGAGAGAGAGAGAGAGAGAGAGACAGCTCCATGGTTACAGCTCGCAGTTATTATTGCCTACAATCACAGCTCCATGGTTACAGCTCGCAGTTATTATTGCCTACAATCACAGCTCCATGGTTACAGCTCGCAATTATTATTGCCTACAACATATATATATATATATATCACATGTATAGTTCTATATATTTATAAAGTTGGTAGATATATAACAGCGAGTCTTCCTTGTAAAGTAATATCGGTCGGTACCACAGGCACTGGAACCGTTACAACAACAACAACAACAACAACAACAACAACAACAACAACAGGATGATAGTATATATGCACGAATTATATTTATTACCAGAGTTCTGTTTACGTACGAAATATTGCCTACGTAATCATTCCACGTAAATGCCCTTCAAATACACCCATACAACGCACAATCTTACCACACGCACGCCACTGTGCACAAACGCACTAAAGGTGAGAGTTTCTCTGTCCCTTCTCACGTGCGAGCTAGCATCGCATGTGGGTTGTAGGGGATTATTTGAACGACGTATATGGAATTATTAGACGATATTCAATACATAGACATTCAAATTGCAATGGAAAATATAATTCGTTTATATTCACAATTGTATTATTGAAACGGCCCAAGTGCCCTTGGTCTGTGCAAATACCCATATCTGAGCACGTCAGTGCACCACCTCTGTTTTCCTCATTGCAATTCTTTGTTGTTTACTCTTTTCTATTGATGTAGTGAAGAAAATATTACCTATACATACAGACAAACCTGCGTTAGCAGACACCTCTACGGAGCGGATACCTGTCTATAACGGACACTTTTATTTTGGCGTTTCCCTAGAGTAGCAGTTATATAGTAACGCCCCCTCTATAGAACGAACACCTATATAATATAAAGAACAAACACATTTGGCGTTTGCCTTTAGTAACCCTTATATGCAGGATCACTTGTATTGTATCAGGAGTAAATAATCACAAGTGTGATTATTTACTCCTGCTTGTATAATATATAGAGGTATTACTTCACAAAACGTGATACCGTATACCGTGCAACAACCATGGTCGTTGCGGCACACACACACATATTGCTATGACTACAGCATGCCTGTTGTAGGGTATACTTTACCCTTATACAGGGACTCTGTAATTATATGCACCCGTGCACTTACTGCGTTGCTCGTTTCCCACTCTGCCTGTTGTCCGACGACTCCTGCTGAGAACAGCACCAGAACACTGAGCAGGGCGGCCGCGCCTCTCGCAATCGGTTGTACGCACGCCATCATGATGACCACCTTATATCCTTCTCTTGCCTTCTCCTCTCTCTCTCTCTCTCTCTATCCTCGTTATGTCTATCCTTCACTGTAGCCGAGTGAAGTCTCTACCCGTTTCGCAAAGTTATATGGTTCTTCTTATATCTCTCCACCTTTCGGTGACGTCGATTCAAATCTCACCGAAGAGTTCACTGCGTTACAATGCGCTACGCGTCGGTAAGGCTATCTCAAAGTTCAACCCCGTTATACTTCTCGCTCTCTCTCTCTCTCTCTCTCTCTATCCTCCACTGACGTCGAGTACACAAGCCTCTCAGAGCTCTCACTGTGTTACAACGCGCTGCGCGTTAAGGAGTGACGCGCAGAATATTTGCAAATATCGGCGTAGACTTGCGCGCCGCGAGCGGCAGGTGTGTTTACTCTTCCGCCCGCTAGACGTCGAATCGCAGACGATCGGCTCTCTCTCTCTCTCTCTCTCGCTCGCTCTCTGTCCTCTCTCTCTCACACTTTCTCTCTCTCTCTAAACAGCACGGGTCACCTGTCGGCAATCGCTCACCTCAGCCGTTGATCGTCCAACGATCGTCACCTTTATGCAAAGATTGACTCAACCGACAGTTTTCGAAATCGATAGCTTCGTTAAACACGGCGGCGCAAAGGTCGTTGGTAACCAACCAGCGGAGACGACGATACCAGGCTGGGTTCGGTGCGGCGTTCTGTACCTGACGACAGCCGCGGGAAGCGTGTGTGCCACGCGCTCGTCTAGCAAGATAGGCACGTCTCTCTCTCTCTCTCTCTCTCTCTCTCTCTCTCTCTCTCTCTCTCTCTCTGATCACGAAGACACGCGCAGCTACCTGCAATCAATATGAGCGCGATGTACCTGCACGCACCAGCGTTGTGTGTGCGTGTGTGCGTGCGCCGAGAGAGAGCGAGTATATGAGAGAACTGGCGGCCACACGCCGCGCAGAAATCGCTATTACTCCACAAACCAGACGAAACAGCGCGCGCGCACGAACGAGACCCGTGTAGCACTCTGGCCAAGTCAATCGCTCCACAGCAACAGTCACGCTTGCAACGTACGTGCGCGGGTACCCGCAACAGCAGGCAAGGCGACGGCACGACTTAAAAGTCGATTCGATCCGAGTATCGATCGACCGGCTATATATACGCAGTCAGCAATTAATCAACGGGACCCGGATTGCCAGATATAGTTGCTGGATTGCCGGATTAAATTGTCGTCGTTGGCGTGATCTTCGCGCTGCCAAGCTGTCACAGTCAGATGGCAATTTGGCGCCGACAACTAAGGAAAGGTCTCAGACGAGAATGGCTTTAGATTCGCGCGCTACTAAACACCGTTGCTGTGTCTGTCTATCGCTTGTCGGGAATCCAACGCGTATTCACTTCCCTGTCTCACGTATTTAGCCGCCCTCTCTTTCTCTGGCTGTGTCTCTCTATCTTTCTTGCGCTGTCTGTCACTGTCTTCTTCTCGCTCTCTTCCTGTCACTCTCTGCGCTGCAGACTTGCTGGCTGATAATCGGAGATCACTGGTAGTAAACCTACCGTGTATTTTCTGCGTGCAACTCAGCTGCTATGCGTGTGTGTATATTTATGTCCAAGCCTTCACTCACTGCGCCTACACGGACGTTCGATGCTGGGCGATCTCTCGTAAAATCTAACGAGCGTGTTGCTCCTGCTCGGTATATATAACTAACTATAGAGCCACGACCGCGTATGTCCCACCCTCACTATCTGCGTCCTCTCGCACTAATGACATGCTAACACATGCCGCAGCCAGAGTTTTACAAGCGTGGCGGCACATGCCCGGCGAGTCACGTGACCCGCGGGGGGGGACCGCTGCTATTGTCGCAGCCGCGGACAATGGCGAATTCCGTGTAAAGCTGCGATCGCCTGGGCGCCGCCAGCAGCGCTGTTGCCTTTATTCCCCGCGACTACACACGGCGGCCGGAGAGAGAGAGAGAGAGAGAGAGAGAGAGAGCGCGCGAGCGGGTCAAGGAAGAAAGGAGACCGGGGATTGTGTTCGCGATGATAGCATGGTCATCAACGCCAGCTGTGCGGTCAAGTGCGCGCTACGAGTTTCCACTGACTCTCTGCTAATAAGCAATTGTAGCGCGAGAGGAGAAGATGAGAGAGAGAGAGAGAGAGAGAGAGAGAGAGAGAGAGAGAGCGAGCGAGAGAGAGGGGGGAGAGAGGGCGAGGATAATGGTGATGGCAGAGAATGAAGGCGTCCGAGGGACGTGTTGCGGGTTTGTAATTTCATCAGTCTCATTTTGACATTCCCCTTCTTTTGTTTTGGGCCCCATTATCGATGTCAGTTTCACGCATTGTATTGGGTTTTATTCTTGGTCGCAGTTTTGTTTCAGGTCTCGGTTTAGTTCTCTGTCACTGCCCCCTTCTCAGTTTCAGTACCGTATTAAGTTTTGAGCTCGTATTGGGGCTCGGCATTTTTCAGAGTCGATTCGACACTCACACACTCATTCGCAGTATCATGTTTGTCTTAATAGTAGAGCTTCGTAACACAAGGATTGCTCAAATTGCGATGAAATCATCAAATTCGGCGCACGTGTGCTTTGAAAGGCGCTTAAATAAAATAAGAGGTGGATCCCAACTATAATGCTATAAGCCGTAGTCTCGTTTTTACTCCTATGATCATTTCCTATTTCAATCTTGATCCGTTCTCGCTGCGACCTCCCTCTCGATCTCTGTCCGCGGGCCTCGCCTTTTACAGTCTGACATTCTCCCGACTCTCTCGCTCTTTTTTTTTTCTCTCTCTCTCTCTCTCTCTCTCTCTCTCTCTCTCTCTCTCTCTCTCTCTCTCTCTCTATATATATAATATATATATATATATATATATATATATCTAATATATATATCTATATATATATATTAGTAGGCTGCTATCTGGGTTTCTTTCTCATCCTACCTTTCCTATTCTTTTCTCTCCTTCTCTCCTATCTTTCTCTCTATCTCTCCTGTGCGCGCGTCTCTCTCACTCTGTTCTCTCGTCACGTCTTTTCTCTCTCTCTCCCTCTCTCTCTTCACCAGCTCTTCCATCTCTTTCTCGTCTCTTTCTCTCTCCGCCTGCATCTTTCTCCTCGCTCTCTCTCTGTCTCTCGTCTTCGTCTCTCCCCTCTCATTCTGCTCGCTCTCTTTCCTCTCTCCTCATTCATCTCTCTCCTCTCGCTCCTCCCGCCTCTCTGGCTCTCGTCTCTGCCAGCCTCTTCGCCTCTCTCGTGCTCGCGTTCTCTCTCTGCCCCTCTCTGCCTCCTCCTCTGCCCCCTCTCTCCCCTCTCGTGCTATCGCTCTTTCTCTGCCCTCGCCCCACTCTAGTACGTATGTTCAGCTCCCGCATCCGTCGCATCCTCGCTGCACGTCAATCGCGGCCAAAAACACTCATCGTATGAATTGCTTATAGATGGCATCCCGCTTCTCTCTCTCTCTCTCTCTCTCTCTCTCTCTCTCTCTCTCTCTCTCTCTCTCTCTCTCTCTCTCTATGAAATTTAAAACCTGCTCGCGGGAACTCCAGCATGCTAATCCAGGCACCGCCGAGTTGGCACACAGGGAGTGCGGGCGACGATCGCGCGCGTGGGACTACATGGACTACACTCCCGGACACGACGTGTGAGTCACTCATTCACGGGCATGAGTAAGACAAGTGGCGCGGCTTCTCGCCACTGCGTCTGCTGCGTCACTCGCTCTCGGCTGCCGGCGAGGTTAATTACAGATCGTGTGCGAGTGAGGCGCGAGCGATAGCGGCAGCAATGTGCAACGACAACACTCGTGTGTCGATCTCTGAATGCGACGGGAATAATTTCCGCATAACAATGGTGATTACCGGTTGCGTCACTGCTATCAGCTACTGACCACTGGCCTACTTGGCACTTTCGAATATCAATAACAACACGATGGAAAGTATATACAGAAATTTTATTTAGTTTAAATGTTTATGTACTGTCTATCGTCTAATAATTTCACGTAAATGCCGTTCAAATGCTCCTCTGTCTACAACACAAAATCACATCGCACGCATGCCATCGTGCACAAACTCAAAGAAAGATAGAACGCTATCTCTCAGCTACTTACCACTGGTCATCGATAATATGATATATATATATATATATAATATGGTATATCGATAATATAGCGTAAACATACGCGGTATATAAACAACGGTAAACATACGCGGGCGCCTGATGCGTACGTAAAGACGTAGCGTTAGTCGTCGCCACCCCACGCTCACAGGCGTGGTATATATTACGTAAGCGTGCACTGACCAGAGCAGAAATAATGTCCGCGTACAGCGAGTGTACACATGTAATGCTGTTGCTGCTGCTGCTACTGCTGCAAGGCTTGGTTCTATAGACAATGGAGTACAGCGAGACTGAGAGGCAGATCATCAGGCACGCAGGGATGAGCGCGATAAAACTTGCATATTAATTGCATCTACTGCGAGCTGCGCACGCACACACACACACGCACGCACACACATACGTGTGTACATTGACACACACACACACACACACACACACACACACACACACACACACACACACACACACACACACACACACACACACACACAACAACAACACACACAACACACACAACACAACACACACAC
>NW_014577490.1:125952-137864 GCF_000485595.1 Priapulus caudatus
CGACACAGTGACACACTCTCTTACACACAAACACACACACACACACACACACACACACACACACACACACACACACACACACACACACACACACACGCACACGCACACAAACAATGATGTGAAACAGTCGTACATAACCGAGTCTATACACTTGCGCACGAATTTAGTAAATTATCCCTCCCGTTGGGAAATCAATTACAGCGAGAATGACTAGAACTCAAACTCAGGCAATTAGAAGCGGCAAGAGTCGAGATAGAGCAAAGAATGAAATACGAGCGGCTGCGCGACTACGACGCTATACAGTAATTAATGTCGCCGTCTACCCCATCCCACACACACACAGCACCTCAAAGAACGTTCGCTTTTCGGAAATCACCCGTTCTAATTCCCCAGCGCAATTAATCATCGAATGAAGTCGAGATAAACGAAAAACGGAATCGCATTCAGGCGACGTTTTCGCTCGTCGGTCGCGCGCGGCGACGTCGTCGTCTCGGGGAGCATCGAGCAACGGTCGGCGACGACACGATGACAATGGCCGCGCGTGACGTCGCAATTTCATCGTCTGCTACACGGCCATACAAGCATCTACAGCAATCAATGTGTTTAATGCACTCGCGCGTTTCTCGGGGCTCCAGGCGTAGCCAATGTTTACATATGTATGCATGAACGTACGTACGTACGTAGCTATTGCCGTTTGAAGGTTTTGAAATCGTAACGCACAAATGAAATCGTAACAAATATGTCTATATATGGTTATAGATCGACGTACAGACGCGGTAGGTAGGCAGCGAATATTCTAGTCTCGAATCACAACCATATATGCGTGCTAGTCAATGTCGATCAGTGGCCGCTCTCGTATAAATAGAAATGTAACATAAATCAATTCAGATACGAACGTGCGAACGAACGTAAGCGGTTTATTTGTTTGATCTCGTCATATCCGCAACCGTCGCCACAGGTAACAGAAATGCATCGATAAGTGCATCAATACCGCTCACTCACGATAGCTCGTTCCAGCACACTAATACAAATCGAAACTTTTTTGTTACGAAGCAACATATAGCAGTGGATTTCAATATTATAAGTTAGTCATAATCAAGTTATTTAATTTCATTGAGGCTGATAAAGACTGTATATGATGCGACGCAGACACATCTGGCTGATTATATTGCAACTAGTATTGCTCAATACGTAACGCCTTCATTTAGTTATGGTATGCAAGTGTCAATTTTAGAAATCTAATAAACCCTTTCTAAACACCGCCGCGACGGAGTATGACATTTATAAACGCTCGTGTTTCTCGCCTCATTAATCACGATGCAACCTTTCAACATCTCACAGACAGTACTAGAGTACGTTGCAACAAACTACAAATATTCTCAGCCGATGCCTACACATTCATTCGACGTCTGCACGTGAACAATCGTACCTTCAGATTTTGCTAGCATGTTGCTAATCTGCAGAAAAGCGGAAATAGCCCAGAATTTCCAACGGTAAGATAACAGACTATTTTCGCTTTCACTGCTCTATACTACAACTGCAGCGTGTGATGAGGACTCTGGGTGGGCCAGACATCGCATGCCACCAAAGTGTCTTATAGTACGTATTCGCTCTCTCGTCCTGATTAAGGTGTCCAATTAGCGACTAGGTGGATAGTGACGGTGAGAGATAAGTACCTAGCCTCTCGACTCGTGAGATGCTATCTTAACGACACCTTGGCCATGGACTCGAATTCGACATGAGTGTCGCAATGTCGCACAACCTGCTGTTGTTGTTGATTTACGCATTTCCCAGGAGAGGTCATCAGACAGTTGTGCTGCGAGATGTCGGCTGGATCCAGAAAAACTGGTCCAGGGACAAAATGAGGCATCCGAAAAACCTAGCAGCATAGTAATATCGCATGCACGCGCACGCACGCACGCACGCACGCACGCACACAGGCACGCACGCACGCACGCACGCACATCAGAGCTGATCACGGCTGCTTGATCCAGCAGCTGTCGCTACCGCTGTACTTATCCAGTCAGCGACGTCAGAGAGACATAAGCTGCTGACTCGCGCGTACGCAGCGCCACCTTACGTCGGCTCGCTGTCGACATAAGTGGCAGCTAGGCGTTGGTGATCCCTGCTTAATCCTGCCTCTCCGTGTATGAGCGCGGGCCCGGGCTTTCTTATCGTGAGCCGATGTTGCGCGATGTCCACCGAAGTTTGTCGATGACACACGACGTTTTCCGAAGCTTGCCGATGATACGCGATGTCCCCCGAAGTTCGCTGATGATACACGACATTGCCCGAAGCTCGCCTCACTCAATGCCTCATTGTGAATCGTTGTCACCCAATGTCAATCACAGTTACCAAATGTTAAACGATGCTCCCTCAATGTCAACTAATGTCAACCGATGACAATCCAGCATCCACCGATATCCCCCCCTCACTGTACTCTCGTCGCGTCCCCTCTCCCGGTTCGCACGGCCGCTGTGTTTTCGTTCCTTTAGTGCGGCAGGCAGGAGAACGATCAGCGCTACGAGCTACATGATTGTAATCTAACACTGAAACGAGTTTGCTGATGCTATGACAACATCATTACGCACATACGCACCGCACGCACACACGCACCGCACGCACACACGCACCGCACACACACGCGCACTGCACCCACACGCGCGCTGCACGCACACACGCACGCACCGCACGCACGCACGCACGCACACACACACACACACACACACACACACAATTATCATATAACTATATAAATTGCGTATTTAGTACTACAATATTGAATATGCATAAGTAAAATAAATCCCTACGGTCAATATCAGTATACACATGTAAAAACATTTATATACATAGCCTACGATAATAAAAATAATGTAAATCAAATGTAATTAAATGTTGGGAACGTCAGTATGTCTAAGGAGCTGTTGCAATAACCTACTGCTTTTCTTTAGAGATCTCAACAGGAAATAATTACACGTTGACGGTTATCTCCATGTTTTTTCTATCCAGAAAATGTCGCAATGCGCAAATCTGAGACCTGCATCTATGTGTCTGCATTTTTTACAAGAAAACATAAATATTATACGTAATGCCTGCAGAAATGTCGCAAATTGCTTTGAAACGATTCGAAAAACGGCCATCTTCCAAATTGCTGTCCACTAATGTTACTGATTTCCAGTTTGTAGCAAGGCTTAGCCATTTTTTACTAGTGGTCAAAAATTGTTCTCTGGTAAAGCAGGTGGCTTGTTAAACAGCCTACCGGTTGGAACGAATGACTTGTATCTTTGTGAGATGGAAAAAGCTGCCTAACCCCTTTCAGAAGAAAACGCTTTGCAGGTATATTAACTTTATTATATATATATATATATATTTATAGAAGTGAACAAAAACAAGTAAGTTTTTATTCACTCCTGATATATAGGCGAATGGAGCCACTTGGCAAGAGGCGAAGTGTTGGGTGGTCGTGCGTGGGGGCTGACCATAGAAATATATAGAGACCTATTATCAGGAGTGAATAATAATAGATACATTAATCTATATAATCTATATCTTATAAGCTATTATTATTCACTCCTGATATTACTTTTATGGGGCTGACAGAGGCTTGGGTGGGCGGTTGCATACTAAGTCATGTTAATGAGCTTATTCCTCCAGAGCACATGAATATTAAGTCCAATTAAGCGAGTCTCCGGCCAGGATCGGTTTACTGACGTCACAACATATAACGGATAGATTTCTTCTCTGGAACGAAACGAACCACAAACGAGCCAACATATCCATGTCATGTGTCAGGAACTCTATATCCCTAATGCGGCTACGTACACGGAACAGACAAATGCATTGTCGATAACATTAACATAGAGTACAGACTAGGAAGAGTACTGCGAATTAACATAGGACGGGTTACGATAAAAGTACGAGTTTAAACCATCGATTTTAGTTGAAAAGTGGACGAGTTGATCAACTTTTCTACTTTCTATAAACCTTTCTATCGCATATTCAGCGCGTTTACATTATCTACTGCGATTATTTTAGGGGAGAAATACTTCTACCTGACCAATTCCATTTACGCTTGTGTGTAACACAACAACGATAAGAGGAGGCTGGTATACTTTACGATAGATGTTTCGTTCCTTCCTTCCTTCCTGTCGTCGTTACCCCGCCTACGTGTGCGCTTCACGCCTCATTAATAAGCTAACACACAGCCCTGCCCTGTTGTAGTGAATCGAGGTGTACTATTTGTGACCAATTTTCCGTCCGGCATATTTTTACGTGTGATCAATTTTCCGCATCTTCCCTCTCAGAGGAACTTTTCTTCACCGTAATAAACACGCGCGATGCTTTTACTAACTAACGAAATTACGAGTAGAATGAATCATTCCAGCCTTTCAGCTCTACCCCATGGGCCATATGCCTGCCTGAAATGTGTGCGTTCGTGCGTGTGCGTGTGCGTGAGTGTGTGTGTGTATGTATGGGGGGGGGGTGATACATAAATATGAACAGAAGTAGATAATAGGGAATCCCTATTAGAGGTTCCCTATTATCTACTTCTGATATGAAGTATAACGGAAGCAAAAGCTCATCACTGCATCCTCAGCAGCCAGTCGCTTCGCTCGTGGGGATTGATTACGAGTACGTTGATACATCTTTCGGGAAATCAGATAAATTGCGAACGCATGGCGAACCAACGTAGAATATACCCACGTGTCTGACTTGTACAAACCACTGGGTAAACTAACCAGTCAAACCTAGACGCTGGATGATTTTAGCAGAAACCATTATTAAGATAGTCAGCGAGCGTTGCCTCGCAGCAAGTTAGCGACGCAAAGCGAAAGACGGGGAACGGTTTTTCTCCCACGGATGACGGCGTTTTTGTGTCGGAACAAGAAGTGAATGTTGCGTTAAACATAACCGTTAGCGAAACTGACAACATCGACGCATTCCATTCGGAGTTATTATGTCAGTTCGCCGCGCAGAAAAAAGAGCACAATGAGCCGCAAAACAGCCGTAAACAGCCATAAGGATGCGCACAATTTCACGGCTGTTCTTGCAATGAATGAGCTCTTGCTATATTTGCGAACACCACCGCATCAACCCATCCATCATTATACACGTGTCACTGTCTGAGCTGAGTACCAACGGCAATACCGAATCAACCGGTGTTGCGTTGTATACATCCCCCTATAGAAAACATCCCCCCGTCTACACTGCGCATGCGCATGTCTCGCATGGCGCGTCATAATTGCGGCGCGGATTCAACCTTTATTGCCCGCGTGCAATGAAGAGAAGAGGCCGGACGACGTTTGCCACAACTCACCCGACACCGGCCGACGTCATGCGTCGACAGATCGGCCGAGGAAACGTGAATCTCTGGCTGTCATTGCCCGCGATGTCGGCAACGAATCTGCTAATGGTGTGTGCACAATAGCGGAGGAAGCCATTCGAGCGATACGAACGGCGGACGAAGTCGAAATCCATCTACGACAGGTAACCGATACACGCCGCGTCATCGCTTAGTTACATCGACGCATTTCGCACACATACCACATACCACACTCCAGGAGCGACGAATTCAATAATAATAATAATAATAATAATAATAATAATAATAAAATTATCAATGTTATGTTACATTGACGCATGCGTAGCTTCGCACACATACCACGCCCCAAGGTAACGAATGCACTGCAGCTCAGACTATACAGGAGGGGAGTACATCCAAGCACATTACTGCAGAGATGTGCATCCCAGCACACTAAGTAACGATACATTATAGCGCACCAGTACGGACGAGTGCACGTACACATACCCATATACACGCACGCACGCACACACGCACGCACGCACGCACGCACGCACAAACACGCACGTACACGCACGGTTCCTAAATACATCTGCACACACATGGATCACACACTTTACCGCATTCTCTCTAACGCTACGTCTCGACTCGGTGGGCATTCGGCTAAGTCTGAAAGCCACAGTCAGTCTCAGCGCGGGTGCTATTCGGTTGCGCCTTGCACACAACCACCGACGCTAGAACGAGTCGTTTAAGTGCACGCTATAGCCACCTCACGCGATGTACACGCGGAATGCTAAAGTAGCCATTTATCCACGACCGGTTGTTAAAACGGTGAAAATATTTGAAAATTACGTGTCAGAAACAACCTCTTCACACCTTCAGTCGCTACATCGCCGTGCTATACTCAAGACAGACCGCTCGATTTCCTCACAATACCGAGATAAAGCCACACAATCTTTTTACCCCTACTATATGAAGCCGAGTTTCTGTTATTATAACGCCTTTGACGAAATTTTTCGAGCACTTAGCTCATCAAAGCGGTTCGAAACACCGTAGTTCTTGCTGCCGAGAAAGACCGCACACTGGCGCATATCTCTCTTCTCTCTCTCTCTCTCTCTCTCTCTCTTCTCTCTTCTCTCTCTCTCTCTCTCGCTCTCTCTCTCTTCTCTCCTCTCTCTCTCTTCTTCGCCTCTCGTCTTCGGGCCCTTCTCTCTCTATTCGTTCTATTCCCCCCTGTTTTCTATCGATCTTAGCTTTATGTATTTCGAGCCGCGTGCGCGTAAATTAACTCGTAGTGCATATCGCTCTTCATATCATCAAACCGCCCGGCATTGATGTTTTGGCTCGAAATTTTCCGGCCGCGGTCGAACACACAAACATAGAGACGGTAGCGTTTAATTTGGGCTCTCTTGGGAGCGCGCGCAATAATAGGAGAAAGCCAGACGGCCAGCGGCAGGCAGCGAGCGAGCCACGCGAGCTGAGCGTTCCCAACCCGCGCCCCCTTCCAACCCACCCAGCAGCGTTGTTGCGACGAAGATTCGCGATGTAAAACTGCAATTATGCTATGAGTTGGTTGGGCGGCGCCGGTGGACCCGCGTCGCAAACCCATGTTGGAAATCTTCTTAGATGTGAGCGCAAGACGGCCACGGCAAGCTCTATACACTGATAGAGGTCACCGCTGTGAGCGCAAAGATCAAAAGCCACTGAGGCTGCTGCAGCGGTGGAGTGAAGAGTTTTCATATGGTTTTTTTCTTTCTTCGTCACGACGGCGTGGGATATAAGCGTCAATTTCTCTTGCCTATTGAAATATGTCGCCGGGAGAACGAATGCTGCCCGTGCGAATTACTGACGCAATCCATTACAGTGATCTCAGACGTTATAGATTTTTATAAACGCATCACAGATGCATCTATGACCTGCGCGATGCCGTGTGTGTGTGTGCGTTGCGTGCGTGTGGTGCTGTTGTGTTGCCGCGTATATGGAATAGAGCGAATGGATAAGAGGGATACAGCGACCCTTAGGTGGTGAGAGGGGAGCGCTGCGAGAGAAGGAGAAGAGAGAGAGGGCGCGGCTGAGAACGTAATGGTGTACAGAGGCAGGACGCACGCACGACACACACACACACGCACGCACGCACGCACGACGCAGCCACAGACGCACGCACGCGACGCACGGCACGCTACGGCGAGCGCACCGGTCGCCCACGCACGCGCGCGCGCACACACGCACGCACTCACGACACGCACGCCGCACGACACCACATTACACACACCGCCACGAGTCACAACACACACAACACCACACACACACACACACACACACCACACGACACACACACACACACACACAACACACACCCGCAACAGTCACACACACACACACACACACAACAACACACCACACGCACGGCACGCGCCGCGCACGCCGCACGCACGCACGCACGCAGAGCACCGCACGCACGCACACACTGGCGCGCGCGCCTAGCATAGTTCGCTAAATAGAATGTTTGCGACTGCAGCGCGAAGCCGCCAAAAGGATCTTTCACACACTTTAGACCATCCTCTCGGCGTCGATTATACACAGCATTCGCGAAAAACCCAGAAAGCCATTTTCCAGTTCATGACGGAACCTTCAAGTAATGGTTCTACTTAAATTGCAGGTGATTTACCTGCGTCGTTTGTCAGTAGAAGCATAGAACTCATATCTACATTACTTCCGTATTCCTACAAGTAAAAAACAAAGCAAACAGCGTAACTCAGCATTAAACGTTTGCGGGTTCCTTCCTCAAGGACAGCGTCGGGAGGTTGAGGTTTAGACCCATATCGACGATACGATATAGCAACACACGTCGACGCCGACAAACAGGAGCCAACGCTCGTCGTCGTCGGCAAGACGGGTGAGATTGTTTGTGACGTAACTAAGTTGCCTCCGCTTCCTCTATTAGAATCGCTCTGTCAGAAGTACCTAATTGTGCGTCCGGCCATTACTCGGCCTGCGCCGACACTTAGGCCGTTGTTTCGCTAGGTGCTAATTTTCCCGCCTCAACGACGATTTCGATCAGCGAAATGGCATGAACGAGACTGGAACGGCAAAGTGGCGACACATGAACTAGTGCGTCTAAGTGAATGCATGCTGCCATTTTCTCGACGACATTTCTCGCTCACTCTCTGCTCTCTCTCTCTCGCCTTCATACGCCACTTTCCTCCTTTCTTCTCCTCTCTTTCGCGGTTTCACTTACTCGCAATTCTGCGCTCTGTGCGCTTTGTCTTCTCTCCATATCGCCATCGCCCGCGTGCGCCCTCTCCCCCTTACTCCCCCAACTTCACCCCCACCCCATTCTGCACCGATCACACAACCACATACACACACAGACACACCACACAACACACACACACACACACACACACACCACCACCCACACACACACCACACACACACAAAACATACACACACTCTCTCTCTTCTCCCTTTCCCTCCTCCCCATTCTCTCCCCCTCTACTGACTCTTCGTTCCATCTTTACGTGGACCTTCTCTCACACTCTTATCCTCGTCCCCCATAGACGATATCTTTCTTACTCGCGCAGTAAGCACGTTGGCAGCCTCTAGCGCATGCCCAACGCTTGTCAAAGAATCTACGTCAAGTTCATGCAGCCTCTGGACTTCACGTACACGAGCCGCAGCCTCTGAACCACGGCTAGAGAGCGGTGGCGGGTGAAGGGCTGGGTAGTTTAGACAAGACGTGTTTCCAACAACACAGAGGGAGAATGAGACTGTATGCGGCGCATAGACCGACATTTAATTATGAGACTTCTACTTTCCTTGCCGGGTGGCCTTCGAGTTGCACGTTAGTACTGGGGCTCACCACCAGGCAGTAAAATGGCGCTGTGTGAAATAAAAAACACGAACGCTCCGCGCGCATACGAACAAAAGGCATCGCTTTGCGTTCGGCTGTACGTACCACTGAGCTGCATATTATAATAACATTATAGTATTGTTATTATATACAGCTCAGTGGTACAGGTAACCCACATGGGGTAAGCGGGAATAATAGCGCATAGCACCCAGAGAGTTGGAGGGACACATTTTGCATGGCCAACGTGACTAAAATCACTAATCAACGCCAGTAGCGTCTGCGTTGCTAACCCGCGCGTCATTCGTCGATACGGGGCGCCGAAATTACAGCCTCGTTATCGCAACCCTGGCAGACGCCTTCACACCGACGCCGCTGCTTACGCTAACGTTATATTGCGCGTGAGCAAATTGCAGTGACAGA
This sequence comes from Priapulus caudatus, assembly GCF_000485595.1. Lineage (NCBI taxonomy): Eukaryota > Metazoa > Priapulida > Priapulimorpha > Priapulimorphida > Priapulidae > Priapulus > Priapulus caudatus. The sequence continues at coordinate 135,528 of NW_014577490.1, forward strand.
TACCTGTAGAAAACCGGGTGCCTATAGGAAAGTAGGAACATAAGGAAAAATCTTTTACCTACCTGCACGTTATTCGCTATATTAATCACTAAAGACGAAAACTGTATTAATTTTATTAAAAAAAAACAATCTGTGCACGCAATCCACTTTAACCGAGCACGATAGAGCGTTACCATTAAATGCACGTTCTTGCAAAAACGTTATTACTAAGCAAATCGAAGTGACGGGTGTGCGTACAGAAAACCGAGCGCTCGCAGGCGAAAGTCCACATGCGAACAAAATACAACGGTTACCCACCCGTACATTACAGGACTCTCCTTATAAAGATCTAACGCAGAGAAAACCGCACACTTTCTACGAACAGTAACTCTAATTTTACGAGCCACTCTACTAGATGACGAAAGGTAGAACCACGCACTGGCACGCAGACGTACATACACGGCTACGACCATCGACGCAGCTTCAGTATTCCGTATCGCGGTTCAACGCCCGCGGAAACACGATTAGATCCGATGGAAAACTCGCGAAATGTCATTACGCTCGTATCGAGAATATACAAAACCCATATTCGTCCGCGCAGCTCGCCAGTTAAACTTGTTTATTAGACGCTCAGCGCCATGCATCTCCTTGTGTAACATTACCGAGACGCGAGCGCGGTGAATACGACTCCAGTGAGCAATACAAGGTTATAATATAACATACACTCGGCGCTACGTGCATGCCACCTTAAGGGGGGCTAATGTCGGGCTTGCGAGCCGACTTGACTGGAAGCAACTGGATTTTGAGCAACTGGAAGCGATCGGCAGCGACTAGATGCATCATTCCAGTTGCCCACTGTTCTATTCCGAGCAACTAGTGGCGGCCAGTCGCAGGCAGTCGCGTCGCAGTCGACCGACCTAAGCACTGCAGTCGCAGTGAATTGCAGCCAGTTGCTTCCAGTCGCGTCGGCTCGCAAGCCCGACATAAGCCCCCCTTTACGCAGATGTACGTATGTACGGTGCGCCCGCCGCGTTCGTGCGTCAGTATTGCCGGATACACAATTAACATCGAAATGCTACATCCAGACACGTCTACGACATCGGATGCCTCACAAGCTCGAACGATGCGTACGTCACCGCTGTGACGTCACCGCTGTGACGTCACCGCTGTGACGTCACCGCTGTGACGTCACCGCATCGCTGCTTATACCCTCATTATTTCACTGCGTTGCATAGCTGAATATAAATGAAGGCGAACGTCTCTATACCATCAGGATACCATACATGCTCGTATACGGAGCAGGTGCAAGCTTATACGGGCCTGCACAAACACGAGCTTCATTGTCGCGTCTCATTAAGAGCGTGATTTTTACGCGGGCGTTAATTGCATGCAGGCGCACGCACCTTATACTGCTGCAGCAAACACCCTGAACGCCTGTGCTTCTATATGCACACGCTCTACAGAGCTGATAGGATACGGAGCCTCGTGTGAGTGCATTGACACTTTCCACACCATTAGACATCCTCCTCGTGTCCATTAAACACAGCATTCGCGAAAAACCCAGAAAGCCATTTCAAGTTCATGGACGGAACCTTCAGTAATGCGTTCTATTAAATCGCAGGTGATTTACCTGAGTCGTTGCTCGTGAGCAGTGAACTCTATCTACATTACTTCCCTATTCATACAAAGTAAAAAAAAAGCAAACCAGCGTAACTCCGCATTAACGTTGCGGGTCTCCTTCCCTCCAAGGACAGCGTCGGAGGAAGGTTGAGGTAGAGCCCATATCGAGATACGATATAGAAACACACGTCGACGCCGACAAAACAGGCCAACGCTCGTCGTCGTCGGCAAGACGGGTGCAGATTGTTTGTGCGTAACTAAGTTGCCTCCGCTTCCTCCATTACGAATCGCTCTCGTCAGAGCTACCTATTGTGCGTCGGCCATTACTCGCCTGGCCAGACAAGGCCCGTTGTTTCGCCTAGGTGATAATTTCCCGCCGAACGAGATTCGATCAGCGAAATGGCAAGAAACGAACTGGAACGGCAAGTGGGAACACTGAATAGTGGTCTAAGTGAATGATTGCGCCATTTTCTCGACCACATTTTTCTCGCTCACTCTCTCTCTCTCTCTCTCGCACTTCCATACGCCCACTTTCTTCCTTTCTTCCTCCTCTCTTTCGCGTTCACTATCGCAATCTCGCTCTGTGCGGCTTTTCTTCTCTCCATATCGCCATCGCCCACGTTCGCCCTCTCCCCTTACATCCCCCAACTCACCCCACCCCATTCTCACGATCACACACACACATACACACACAGACACACACACACACACACACACACACACACACACACACACACA
>NW_014577490.1:137874-145169 GCF_000485595.1 Priapulus caudatus
CTATTATTGGGTAGGCAGCCATACACAGGTGACGTACACAGGGCTATTATAGGGTAGGAAGCCATGTACACAGGTGACGTACACAGGGCTATTATTGGGTAGATAGACATACACAGGTAAGATACAGGGTTAGTATAGGGTAGGGAGCAATACACAGTATAGGTACATAGCTATTATAGGTTAGGGAGTAGTCAGGTGTGCGGGTATACGACAGCTATACGATCATAAGACCGATACGAACAGGCAGCGCGCACGACATTGCAGGGCCTGGCTGCGTACAGGTCCGCAAGCAAGCGCGACCGCCTCGCTACGATCCCTGGCATTTCATTAGTCGGCTAGCTGCTGCTGTGCATGGAAATCGCTTTAGAATGACACGGGTGAGCGCCACGGTGGCCTATGCCTGTACGAACGAAGGCCGCATGCATTATAGAGGGGTCCATTCCCAGTGTCCCAGCTAAAAATAATAACTCATGGCTTTCTTGCGTTCCGGTTGATTTCTATTTATCGAATCGTAAAAATAATCATTCAGGTTTTCTCGGTTCCCAGATAATTAAAATGGTCCAATCCTGCGTCTCGAAAAGAACGTTCCCCTTCAATCATATGCTGACCTCGTTCCCGAGTAGCTACTACAATGCAGTGCCACCACACCGGATTGGTGCCTTTCTAACCAAGTCTAGTTGATTATTTCGCGGGTTGTAACCCCCCCCCTCCCCCGCTGTTCATATGCCCCGGTTTTCACCACACTGTGTTTTACAAGTGAATGAGTCCGAGCCGAGATTTCCATACATACACCCTCCGTCAAGCTCACGGCGAAAAAGCGAGTGACTTTTCTTTTATTAATAGAGACTTCGTTTGCGATAAACGTCGGCGATATTAAATTGGCAACAATTCTAATTGCGATCGGCCGTGCGGCAACTTTCGGTATAGGTACGGTGTGTCTTTGACTGTGTTTTAAAATATAGTAGGTTTGTCACTAACCACTTGATTGTTGCCGAGTATGTGTCCGTCGACACCGCACGTTTATCGCTACATAGTCGTCAAATCTTCGTTGCATCACAGATATATACAATCTCCTTGATATTCTTAAAAAAAATATGTATAAACGTATTAACTTATTAACATAAGGCGGCCTGCTGTCCTCTTCTCTCTCCTAAACATACGGGCTCACGTCCGCACGCACGCACGCACGCACGTACGTACACACGTGCGAACATATACACAGCTAGATGCGTGCGAGTATACACACGCGTGCGCATGCACCCTGTGCACACTGAAGCACGTACTCTGTCTCTCTCTCTCTCTCTCTCTCTCTCTCTCTCTCTCTCTCTCTCTCTCTCTCTCTCTCTCTCTCTCTCTCTCTCTCTCTCTCTCTCTATACAATCACCTGCGCGCGGCATTCATTTATTAAAGGGTGTCATATATAAGCTCTCAGATTGCCAGCAGACAATAAGTTAGACGAGGTGTTATCGTGCTCGTTTACCACTCACTCTTGCCCATTGATCTGCCTACGTATGCATCTTTCAATCTATTGATCGAGATAAGCAGACTTATTTAACAAATGACAACCTCATTATTTTATACACATACGGACACGCACGCATGCACGCACGCACGCACGCACGCACGCACGCACGCACGCATTACTTGTACTACTTGCGTCCTACTGTATGCACAGCCGCATGCAGAGCTTTTAGCAAATAACATGCAATTTGCTGAATGACAGCCATTTCCCACTGCACGTACTAATATAACGTATCTGCAATTACTGTCTGGGGAGAGCTAGCGCATGCAGCACACTACCTGAATATTAGCAACCTAGCCCACCCATGCATACAGGCGTGTTGAGCCATGTAGGCCTACACTGCACACGTGCCACATGTCTACACTGTTCATCACACGCCTGCCTGCCTTGGCAGGCAGCTTCAGTGTGTCTACCTAACACGATGACGACTAGTTTTTTTTATCGACCGGAGACTACGGTCGTATGGAACATTTATTTTGCCCGGTGGGAGAAAGGCGGGTTTTTTCTCCATCGAGTCGAGTCGTACGGACGATTAGAGGATTTATGGCGCATCGATCTCCATCAACGGAAACTCTCGCGCAAATGGATTTCTCGTAATTATTAATGCTAACATCAATGGGCACTAATGCACGAGATAGGCCCGCTACACTCATGTTCTAATTACGCGCGTACATCGTCGATACGCACCCGCACAATGTAAAGTCTCGCGCGCGCGCGCGAAAACACCACGCCGCAGAGGAGAGGCGCACTTTTCCCAGAAACGCCGCGCTGCACTATTCTCTATTCAGGGTGACGTCACGCGAGCCGACATCAGCCATCGACGAGTACGACACGCAATTAAAAGATGCAGCACGCCAGTCATGCGTAATATGATCATATAGCCGGACACTACACAGCTGCTGAGCGCGTTAGCTGCAGTCCGCGAGAATTTTTACGAGAACTTGCGGCCGGCGTGTGCTATTAATGTACGAAATGTAATAAAACCCGATCTCCGGGGGAATGACTAGCGATTGCGCCGGATTGCAGTTTATTATGTTGCGGAATGAAGAATCAATAAAAATGAATCTCGCTACGAAATTATTAGCTTCTGATGGAGAATGTCAAACTAATTCATTTCGCCGGAGAGAAAAAAAAGCAACAGCGATTGTCGCAGCCCTGCGTCGCATCCATTATCAAATCTCTCGTGCGATACGTTACTGCTACTCGATCGGTAACAAACACGGTCGCAATTTGCTACAGCATTTTAAACGCTACAATCATTTTTAACTACCATCTAAACTACTCCCCTCATAAACTATATTCGTGTATGAAACGAACACAATCTAGCGAGGATCGTTTAACAAACAGGATCGCAAACAAGGTGTTTCTACAGCGTTTTAACCGCTACCATCATTTTTAACTACCCTCTAAACTATTATTGTAATGCGAAGTGTTGAAGACTTCGGGTTATCGTAGAATCGACAGCGTAGAACGTAGCAGCGTTGTTTCGTTAGCAAATGGTAGAGATGTTTCGTAGGTAGCAAGGTAGAACCGTTGTCGAAGATTAGTTATTGACTTTATTACTTGACACATGTATACAAATTTATACAATACCACAGCCTAGGCAACCATATCTAGGCTCCGGCGCCTCGTCTCGATCTCTCTCCGACTCACTACATAGTAACAGTGTCACTCTCCGTATAATAACTGTTTTCTAACTAATTCCTGCGTGTAATAACTTGGTAACTAACTCTTCCGTCTCTCCGAGCGTCTATTTATACGCTTCTTAAAACAACCCGGACGCAAGACAATCCGAACCAGTTTCTCACCCGCTGCTTCTACTATTAGTGACATATTAACGCGCAATTGTCTGTAATCATTAAGGTGCGCGGTAGAGCTACATATATATAGTGCCGTACATCTCGCGTCATTACCAAAACAACAATAACTAGCCAGGGTTAGAAGTATAGACTAAAAGCCCTAATTAGCCCGCAGCCCTATACAATACAACAATCCTTCCTTCCCTCTCGAAATAATTCGTGTCCCCACGAAAATACAGTTATACATAAAAAACATTAAAAGTTAAAAACGTTAGGATAAGTCTGCAACATCAACAGTGTCATGATGGTGAGGTAAATCCTTGGGGTCCGAGAAGGGATGGAAATTCCGGTTTTGAAGCAAGCTGAGGGGAATATTGCTGCAGCTGCCTAGTGAAAATGTGGCCACATTTTCATATCACAGAAGGGGCTCGACAGTCTGCAACGGTAACTCAACTCGAATCGGCATGGAAAGGCTAGGGAAGGATGGCGAAACAAGGCTACGTCTTACTGCTTAAAACACGTTAGTCATCGGTTAATCAAAAGAAAACAACAAATAAACGATGAAACATAAAAATACAGATAAAACCGGCTAAGCTATATCGTAAACCCATATCCATAGCCAATTCTTTGTTTATAAAAATTTGAATTCGTGGTTTCGCTATGTCGTGGTATCGACCAAATGTTATCGGCTAGCAGCCGTGACTCAAAAATGACGCGACGCGTGACGAAATCGAACGTACCCATTCCTGGGCGGAGCTGTTTTAGCTCGTTCGTCACCTTTAATTAAATATCTTTATTACGCACTATGGTGAGTTTGTACCATTAGTATGCCTCTGTTGGCAGGGACGCTAATTTCAGCTTACCCTATTGGCCACGTTCGAGATCATACTTTAGAAGCGGCTAGGCGTCTCGCCTTTCTCATAGCATAGGCTTACTATCTCGACATCTCTCCTTTCGACGCTTTGAGTCACCGTCACGCCGTACAATGAAATTAGAATACCACGCTAGCTATAACTACGAAAATTCGCGCGCTGCTCGGCAATTCGCGAGCTATTTTACTGTTAATAAATTATTTCCGAATTTGTGGCTATGTATACAGTGAAATTACGATGTAGCTTACCCTATCGTCGCCGTGTTAGTCTTCCGCTTCTTCTGCTCATCTGCTGCTCCTCTGTTAGTTTTTCCTTCTCCATCTTCTCCGTCTGCTTCTCCCTCTTCCACTGGACGATTGGAAGGCCTGGTTCTCTTCTCATCTTCCTCTTTCGCTCTTCTTCTTCTTCTTCTTCTTCCGCTGGGGGATTAGCTAGGTAGAGGTAGCGAATGCAGAACGACCATGATCCTCCACCAATTATTGTAATGTGAAGAATTGAAGACGGTTCTCGTAGAATCGTTAGCGTAGAACGTAGCAGCGTTGTTTCGTTAGCAAATGGTAGAGATGTTTCGTAGATAGCAAGGTAGAGCCGTCGTCGCAGATTAGTTATTGACTTTATCACTTGACACATATACAACTAGACAGAGGGCACTCACGGAGAGTGCATACCTCCGCCAGCGACATACGCCATAGGCCATACGACTCACGAACACACGAATAACCCACGATATACCCATGTAACATGTATGTGTTACGAGCTGTCTCGCCGCTCGCTGCTGGCTGCTGCTGACTGCTGCTGGAGCTGGCTGTGGCTGGCTGGCTGGCTGGCTGGCTGGCTGGCTTGACTCGACGCGCTAATATCGATCGCGCGAACACACTAACACACGAACACACGAGACCGATCACATAACCTCCTCCAACTCCGTTGGGCGGAGGTAAATATATACAATACCCCAGCCTAGGCAACCATGCCTAGGCTCCGGCGCCTCGTCTCGATCTCTCTCCGACTCACTACATAGTAACAGTGTGACTCTCCGTATAATAACTGTTTTCTATACACCTTATACACTTATACACTATCTTCGTGTATGAAACTAACACAACCTAGAGAGTATAGTGATTAGATGACTCGATGACACTAGACGACTTGCAATGAAATGTAATACACGTTCACATCGACTAACTACGCTAATTTATTTTCATTTACTTCTAAATTAATTTTGATTAAATTCCAATGTGGAAATCAAGACAATTGATGATACGACAGACCAAGGAAGCCATAAAGACCTTACTCATCTTAGTAAGACATAGCAACCTTCTACAGATCTCAAAACCCCTCTAATTTTGCAATAAACCCTGAACAACACACACGCACACGCACGTGCGTTGGAACAGGGCGAGCACACAGCAACCACAACACACACATCTTCTTCTATCTATCTCTAATCCTCTCTCTCCTATATATATATAGTGAGAGGTATCGCTGTTTGCTCCTCTCTCTCCTCGTCTCTCTCTCTCTTCCACAAGATCTCTCTCTCTCCGGTCGCTCTCTTCCTATCTCTCCTCATCCTCAACACTGTCTCTTTCTCTCGTTGTTTTCTCTCGCGCCTCCCTCTCTCTTTCTTCTCTCGCTCCTCCGTCCTGCTCTTGTTTTCGTCTGCTCTCTCCGATCCCTCTCTCCTGGCCGGGCCCTCTCTCTGTCATCTCTATCTCCCCCACCTCTCCCTGCACCTCGCGGGCCGGGCCCAGACGTCGTTAACGTCAGCCGGCGACGCGGTCTCCTTCTCCTGCTCTTCTCCTCCTTTATCTCTCACCCCCCCCCCAATTACTCCCTTTCTCTGACTATGGTGCGTTCGCCGCGTTTAGCTGGGAACGTGCTACGGACAACGTCTACAGGACAATTTGTCGAGGGGCGTGAACGATAGGCGAGAAATGGGGTTCTGCTGTTTCAAGTGTGTCCTTCGAGTAGTCTCTGTATCGACAATAGCTGGCCAGGGCGCGCGTGCCGCCAGGAATAGCTCACCCTGCAGGGGGCACGTTGCCGTAGTGACCGCCTCGTGCCTGCCACGCATTCGGGGGCCAAACCGCCGGAGAGAACCTTGGAATAACGGCTAGCGCGCAAGCGATTCCTGTCAAGTACTCTGGTGAGTCCAAGCGGGAGAGCTGAAAGTCAAAGCTGTATACGGAACGGAAGCAGTGTAGCAGCAGGCTGGATTTGACGTTGTCAGATAGCGAACGGACAAGTTGCATTCAATGTGCCGTGGTCTGTGTATATATAAAGAGTGTGAGGTCTCGCTTTCTCTCTCTGTTCACAGCAAAACAGCTTTCCGATGATGAACAAAGCGATTTTAACGGCCGCGCCGCACGCCGCGCCACAGCCACCCACCGACGCGCCTACCCGCACTCTCGCATATCCGAACTTATGAATGACCGAGACGGTTCAAATGGATTTCTCGTTTCCTAGGCGACAAAACAAACACGCTGGAGGATGTGTTATGGGCCGTGGTAATTTCGAGGCGTACGTTACGAGGCCCAATGAGTGCAGGGAGCGAGAGAAGGAGAGTGAGAGAAGGGGAGTGAGAGAGACGGAGGGGGAGAGAGATAGATAGATATATAGATAGAGAGAGAGAGAGAGAGGAGCGACGCCAGGAGAGCAGAGAGAGAGAGACGGCAGAGAGTAATACGATAGCGTAGCGATGGGACAGCGAAGAGAGAGAAGAGAGAGAAAGACGAGTAGGAGCAGAGAGCAGAGAGAGGTATGGAGAGAAGAGAGCAGAAGAGAAGGAAGACGGGAAGAGAGACAAGCACAATGAGAGAGACGAGAGAGAGACGCGAGGAAGGAAAGTATAGTTAGAGAGGGGGGAGAGAGAGCGCAGAGCGAGAAAGATGCCGCAGAGCAGCTAGCTGAGGTGAGACGTGAGACAGAGCGCCCGCCGTGAGAGGAAGAGAGGGGGGTACCTGACAGTTATGCGAGAGGAGAGAGAGAGAGAGAGAGAGACGAGGAAGAGAGAGAGAGAGAGAGAGACGCAGAGAGCAGAACGAAGAGCGCACGACGAGAATAGAGCTATAGTCTGCTGACTCTCACTCGGGCGCGCAATGTCAG
>NW_014577490.1:148143-152106 GCF_000485595.1 Priapulus caudatus
TTCCCTCTCTCTCCTCTCTCTCTCTCTCTCTCTCTCTCTCTCTCATCTCTCTCTCTCTCTCTCTCTCTCTCTCGCTCTCTAGTCTGTGCTGTCGGTCGGTCGGTCTGTCTGTCTTGTTTGTCAGTCTGTCTGTCTGTCTGAGCTAGCTGGTTTCTGTCTACTGTGTGTGCGGCGTGTGTGCGTGTGTGTGTGGTGTAGTTGTGTGTGTGTGTGTTGTGGTGTGTGTCTGCCGTCTGTGTGTTGTGTCGTGTGTGGTCGCGGTTCGTGTGTGTGTGGTGTGTGTGTGATGTGTGATGTGTGTTGTGTGTGTGTGTGGGTGTGTGTGATGTGTGTGTGTGGAGTGTGTGTAGTGTTGTCGGTGTGTGGCGCGCGCGCGAGTGAGGTGTGTGTGGTGTGTGTGTGTAGGTGGTGTGTCGTGTGTGGTGTGTTGTGGTGTGTGTGTGTGTGTGTGTGTGTGTGTGTGCGGCTGCGTGCGTTCGTCCATGCGTGCGCGCATGTGAAGGAGAGAAAGCAAGAAAGAGTTAGATGGAAGGAAAGAGGAGAGAGCGGGAGAAAGGCAAAGAGAGGGGGAGGAGAGAGACACGGCAGAGCGGCGAGTGTACATGCCCTCGTGTAGAGAGACAGGTTTAGCACGCACGTGCAGAGCGTGGCAGATGGGGGCCGACGCACACGCTCATTGTCTCTGACGTTTTATTATTCGTCTCCAAATCCGATATTGTTCCTTCTGTCAACTATTGCCACTCGACTTTTGTGCGCCGTCTGAATACTGAATGGGTGGATGCCTCCTACCTTCTACGTGCGAGTGTGTGCGCACGCGCCTGTGAGTGCGTGTGTGCGTGCGTGCGTGTGTGCACGCGTGAGTGCGCGCGGTTATACGTGCGTGTTCATGCCGGCGTGCGTGCGCGTGTGCGTGCGCGGTTATACGTACGTGCATGTGCGTGCGTGTTCATGCCGGCGCGCGTGCGTGTGAGCGGTTATACGTGCGTGCATGCACGTGCGTGTTCATGCGCGCGTGAGTGCATGTGCGTGGTATACGTGCGTGCGTACGTGCGGGCGAGTATGTATAGCACTAATGACGGCAATAGTAGCAGCAGCTGCAGCATCAGTATATCGGAGGTTTCCACGCTAACTGCTACGCATTGGACGACCACCCACAACCGGAGCTAGAGTAATACCAGTAGCAGTAGCAGCTCTAAACGGTGTTGTGTCGGCAACAGTAGATGCAACTGTAACCACTATAGGCCATGCCGTAGCAGTAGCAGTAGCAGCTCTAAACGGTGTTGTGTCGGCAACAGTAGATGCAACTGTAACCACTATAGGCCATGCCACACGCAGTGACTGCAACCCGGCCAGCTACACGATTTACGAGCTAGGACTCGGCAAGCAATGCCTCTATACTTTCACCCAAGGTCTCTCTCTCACACACACAAGGCGGCTCGGGCCATAACCACACGGATTGTCGAACAAGAGGTTTCGGAGTTGGGTGCATAAAAATGCGGCGCTGGAGTCGAGATCCAATCAAGGGCCGTCTTTGTGCGGCAGGATTTCTTTTTGGCGTTGTTTGGCAGCGCCTATACATCTAAAGCTGAGGTTTTCAAGTGCCGAGCAAAGACCACGATGTGCTACCGACGCTAGTGTAGTTGAGCAGATATTCACACGCTCGCATCGCCCCGATAGCGTTGATATTTCCTTGTCCCGCTCCATCCGTCACACAATTCTTCTGCCCCCTTTTATTCCACCCCGTCCTTATTTTTCTTCTCCGCTCTCCCTGTGCCTGTCTCTCTTCCCACTCTCTCTAGCATTAACTCTTTCATCGCTCCATGAATAATTCCGAAATACATTCCGAAATACATTAACGATTACATATAACTATTTATTATTACATCACATGTATTATTGTTATACATTGTATGTTCCTACATGTGACCCCGTTTATGGAGAAATCAGCGCATTGACAACGCTTATCTCCCTTTTCATTACACGGAATTGAAATCTTATATAAAGCCCACACTTCCACCCGTTGATGATAGACACGAAAGCATATACTTGGTTGGCCTATACTATCTATACTCTTGTTTATTTAACATAAAAATCGGAAATGTTGAAATCTACAGCCTTGGCATAATCTGTAGGACCCTGGTTGGTGTTGTTGGTGTTCACGTATACAGATGAGATTACGTGATTCTATCTATTGTAGAATGATGCTCCCACACAGAACGCGCCCGCATGCACACACCTACACATGCGTGCACGCACTCACACGCAGGTATACACGACAGCACACGCGCATGCACACACCTATACACATGCGTGCACGCACTCACACGCAGGTACACGACAGCACACGCGCATTCACGCACGTATACACACGCGTAAACACCCACGTACCTGTAAACGTACGCACGCACTGACGCACATACATATACACGCACGCACTGACGTACGCACATATACCCGCACGCAGTGACGTACGTACATACATATACACGCACGCACTGACGCACATACATATACACGCACGCACTGAAGATAGACAAACACACAGTAAAACCTAACAGAATAACAGCGATAGGAGGAGACAGCGAGGAAGCCACGACGCTATACAATAAACCAAGTCTTAATGTCCATGACAATAAAAACTGGCATTACTTGGAACGTTACACGCGCAGACGCAGCGAAATTTTTACGTGGTCCCCCAGCGCACCTCGCCAGACGGTGAGCCGCCGGTTCACCTCTACCTATGCACTGCAACGCAATCCGTTACAGTTACGGACGACGACACTCGCGTGTTCATTACGCAGCGTCGCCAACGTTCCCTTTAATGATCGTGATGAAAAAATATGAACCCAGCCTCCCAACGCGCGCCGCGCCGGTGCTGAAACAAGAGGGCAGCGATGGGCCGTTTTGCGGGAGCATCGCCAGCGAGAGAAAATAGTCTAGCGCAACAACAAAGAGCCGTAAAGTGAAGAGCTTTCGCTCGAGTGTGGATAGGCAGAGAGATCGCAGCGCTAAGGACGCATTCGCGGCGATTCTATACGCTCTTTCGTTATTACGCGCATTTTGTCAAGCGCGCCTCTCGTACCGAACAATACGCGCGAACACTTACGCGTATCTATAGCAACGGGCCGCGCAATAATATACGAAGAAAACAGTGTGCGCATTCGTCCGCGGCCGTCGCTATCAAGATTTCATAACGAAGTAGTTCTTTATGCAAAATTCGGGTCGGCGAGCAGAGGAAGGAAGGGGGAGGTGGGGATGGAGGAAGGAGGAGAAATGAACACACAATCTGGAATTTTGAATCTTGATGCCGCAGGAGTCCGCTGTGTGTGCTTCGCTCTCGTATATATACGTGCGTAATGAGCTGACAGCTTCGTCCCACGTCACCTGCGAAGCGTTAGTCCCGTCCAGACGCCCCCCGAATTCGCAGGCCCAGGTGGCGGGGCCATATACGCGCGATCAATACACATATCCACCCAACAAGCTCCCGCACGGCACGGCACCAGCTGGGTGATTTGCTACTCAGTTTACGCGCACACTGCTGGAGCAGAGGTACGGGTGGGGGTAAGTAATCAAGGTAGTTTGCATGTTCGGCTGATGGTCTCAGGTAGCCGCTACTATTGACGGTTACGAGCCTCGGGCGCAGCACGGAGCAGGCGTACATCTACGCCGCTTCCCATGCACTGCTACATCTACGTACAGGCCAGTTTTTTCACGGATGGGGTTTCCGTGCGAGCTACGGGCGTTAGTCGGCATTGTCGCCGGCGTGCGGTGACGGTGACGGCGTGTGACATACCGTCACTGCGGAAACGTCACTCAGCCGCCCCGCGACGAGAAATAAAACCCGACTAAGAGATTTTTCGCGCGATTGCCAGCAGGTGTGTGCGTGCCGGTGTGTGCGTGTGCGTGTGCGTGTGCGTGTGTGCGTGTGTGCGTGCGTGCGTGCGTGTGTGCGTGCGTGCGTGC
>NW_014577490.1:152116-159639 GCF_000485595.1 Priapulus caudatus
GATGGATTGCATGGGAATGCATGAAAGCTTGGACGACCATGAAACCGATGAGTAACTTAGGGAAGCAAATATGTGAAGACTACGAAATACGACGAGTGTGACGTGTAGCAGTGCACTCTGATGACTGATGCGAGTTGAATGCAGCCGATGATAGCTCGCAATGATCGATACGGATTTGATGATGCAGAGAATAATTGAATCAAGAACAAGTAAGAAGAGAGACGAAAGAAGGACAGACAAAGAAACGCTGCAGATGTCGACCTCTACCCTCGAATAGGACAACTAAGAGATGGCGACTCGATGAGTCCTGGCCACTAACATGCTAATGTTGTCAAGAGACAATATAGTGACAGTTGTCTTGGATAGAAGCTAGGCCGAACTACTAAAAATATGCGTAAGTATCATTATCTCCTTTCATAACAAAAGGTCACATTATGGTCCCCCCTGAAGCAAGTCCCTTATTCAATAAACTCTAAGCAGGCCATGTAATTCAAACTCAGACTTCATGCCGACAGAGACACTCTTCAACAAAAATAGAAGTCTAGTAGAAATGAGCTAACAAACCACAAACTGAATTTTGACAAGCACCTGAGAGATGAATACCCAATAGGTATTCAGTATTGATGTCGCTTTCCACTGCACGTCAGTAGCCCGTAATTCTGTAAGGGCATCAATTCACGTAGCTTGGGGGCTTTGCTAAGCAAGCTGTTACGTTTTGGCATTTCGTGTTGTAACGGGGTAGCCTATCTTGCCTGAGTAATAAAAACACGGAATGCCAGAAATGAAGTGGATAGAATGTTAGCTTTTCCGGATCGTATGGATCTAATTATTAGTTACGATCTGCATCTTAAATTCTGTATCTGAGGTGCGCTTTGAAAATTCTTGTATATACCGAGCTTTGCGAAAAGAAAGGTAAGAATTGGTCCGGCCCCTGGTCAAACTATCAGAAAGGGCTCTGCTAAAATACGTACTGTGAAAATGAAAGCCTTATTGGTGGTATTTTACATTTTGTCCGATAGCGATACTCTAGTAAAGACCCTGACACTGCTGGATCCGGCCTGAGCGGATCGAATGGTTCGACTGGTCAGTCGAAGCCATGCGTCTACATCAGAATATAACGGTGTGAATCAGTAAGAGAGAACGAAAGCAGAGAGCAAACAAATGAAGAGACGTTGAGAAACCAGAGAGAGAGAGAATGAAGAGAAGACGGAAACCGAGAAAGCACAACGAAAAACGGACAGAGAGAGAACAGAAAGGCAAGATCAAGGTGTTAAAACCGAGAGATTGTAACGAAGTGAGAGAAAGATGAGAAGAAGTATGAGAGCAGAGAAAGGAAGTTCAGAGAAGACGAGAGAGAGAGAGAGAGAGAGAGAGAGAGCGAGAGGAGAGGAGAGCAACAGCAACCAGACAACTACGAAGTGCATGGAGCATTAGGTAATTATGTGAAGACACAACGATACCACGACTAACTGATAACTGTCATCACCCATATACAGCGAGACCGCGGTAAGTAATATTATCGCACATAGAATCCAGACGCGAACTATATTTTATAGTGGAGCAATAATTCATAAAGCGATGCCTAAAAATAAAAACATGACCTTTAAAATTAATAATTTTACACACAATATTAAAATCATATATTAATATAACATTATTAATAATATCGTGACATGATAATGAAAGTATTATATCAAAATAAGGCATACAAATTATACAATCTTTCCTGTTCCTGATTCCCTAGGTGTATTACTACATATACAATAATCCTATCATACACCTATGTAATCAGAGACACAAGGGCTATCGGTAACGTAAACCGATCATACTAGGATTAACTACATGTGAGTATGTTACACCTCGTAATGCGCGCACGAATAGGCCTACGGCGCGTATGTCAACTCATCAAAGATCTTATACCTTGTGACAATTGTTCTTAGACGCCCAAACAAAGAAAGCCTAAAAGAGTAAAGGGCGTCATAGCTTCGACACGACAATGAATTGAGTGCGATCTTACAAACGGAAGCATGTGCAAACTTGATATTGTCACTATTCATAAACGTGCAGTCACTGTTACTCGCACCACCTCTGATGCAAAAAAATGACACTTTCACGTCATGTTAAATAACTTACAGATTCGTGAAGCTCTGACTGCATCTCCGGAACTCCGGAAGAAACTAAATTGAACCACCTGAGCGGAGGCACTACTATACGCGAATTTCTGCTAAAAGTTGTCCTGAACACGATTTCCGAGCCTGAGCACCACAAAATCAGCTAACCCTGAGCGCGGCTCCGCTGCGGCTAATGACGACCACCTGACGGGAGATATCGGTCTAGCGACGTACGCTGAATAAGAAATCGCAATCTAAATGTAATGACTTCCCTTCCCTATGTCAGAGCCTTTCCTGGTAGAAAACCGTCCTGCGACGAGGCATGCTAACTTGCGTGGCATCGCCAATGGCAACATTGTATCTCCGGCGGCCCACAATCCACAACTAAGTGAGCGTGCTAGCATAAAAGAGAAAATTAAATTACGAATTTCATTTGCCCAGAACGAGAAAAAAATAGCAAAATTGCGGTAAAAGGTGGGAAAAGCAACATAATTTCTACTCCGACATATGTGTCGACAATTAAATACGATAGCATACAATGTGTTTACACGCCCGTGTAATGTACTGATAAATCAAACAAATTGTGTTATTGTTATCATTACTACACGTTGACGTTGGAAATCAGTCGAACCTGAGCGAACCTGAGGGAATGATAGGGTAGCACAGTAAACAGGAATGAGATCGGTATTTCACTGTGTATCTGCGTGCGCTTTAACGTCATGAATTACAAGAAAGAAAAAGTCGTTAAGCTTAAGACGTGAGCAAAATCATAATGAGTACTAATGTTCCACAGTTTAATAAATACCAGGATTACATCTTAAACCTTATACCCCCCCCTACCCAAGTTCATTACCCACCTAAGACCTTTACCGATCGAAATTTTGACGTTTCAATAAATCGACACCTCCAGGGACTGTCAAATCCAGAAATTTTCCGATCTAAAGAATATTCCGATCCTAAAATATGACACCTGTGTTTAGTTAGAGGATGTGACTAACGCGTGATCGGCGACCAATCGGAGTGGCCGTCCGTGCACTTCGGCTGCACTAAAGTCATGACCGCGACGTTTTGTGGCTGCATTTATTTAGAGCGGCTGTCGTGTCGTGATGTGTGCTGTGTGTGTGGTCCCCACACAGTGTGCACAGTTAAAAAGCTAATGACTGTGCTCTCGATGTGTGTCGAGACAAAATATGGAGCATATCATACATTTGGCAAGATAGGGGTCGGATGCCGAAGTTCACTTGGTTAACCTCATATAGACAGAACGAATGTAAATATTTCAACTCGAATATGGGCTCTCGACTAAAGTGTCCGAATATAATGTAATGGTGTAATAATAAATGGTAAACTTAGCGCGAAGTTAACGATTATGTAAATGTGTAGTAAACTGCGAAAACCATATAAATGGAAATGTGTAATGATTAAGATAGTTTAACTGAATTCTTCTAATCTCGCCAAGCAAAAAGTAGATGGCAGTGGTGTCCGATTTGTCCAGACAAACACATGTAATAACTCTAATCAGGTTGCACTCACGTTCTCGCACAAGTAAAATGCCAACCTGCGATGGCTACCCTGGTCTAGGCTTTAAGTAATTCACCACTCGGGCCCGAAAATACGCTAAACAATTTTTCAGCTCCTGAATATTCAATTCTTAAAGTAAGGATCCTATGGAAATATTGAAGTATGTGGGCTGTCTCCGTCATGTGGTAACACCACCACCCACTGTATATAGCGCAGTGCGCATCTAGCGCGAAGGAACAAAAAAAAAAAAAAGGGCACTGGGTGGGTTTTAACCCTTGTGTGGCAAATAGGACATTTGGCCGACAAACAGCGGTGCCGTTATGCCATACAGTGGTACTGCCAACTGTGAAACAAGTTTACAGTAAGAACATTATTAAATAAGATAAAAGAACCTTTGTATAGAAAATGACGTGGGGAGAATTTTTGAATCACAAGTATAATAATATCTTTATAACTATATAATGCATAATATTAATGAAGAAATTAATAAGCATAATTAATATAATCAAATTATTGCATCGAATTCAAACATACTGTAATCGTCGTACTTTGTTCTTCTTTCTTCCCCCCTTCCTCTTCTGCGTCCTCTCCAGCCCTCCGCGCTCCTCAGGTGCTTCTCTCCAATTCTCATTCATTTATCACTATCCTACTATCACAAGAGATCAACAATATTTGAAGCAATCTGTAGTTTTTAACTATCAAAATTAGTAGTTCGAGTCGGTGTTTGCTAGGGGGTCCGCATGCCCCGACAAAAATCCTTGTTGATTCTGAGATAAACTCCTGCAATTCTGAGGGTCAATAATGACAATGAAATGACAAAATTTACAAAAACAATAATTTTTTACGATAACAGTGAAATTCGCAGTTATGAATAGTCTGAATAGAATCCTTGAGACTCGAGTTTAAGATGAGCGCAGACTATGTTACACTATGAGTAAAAGAAACAGAATTATGAGTCTTATATAATATAGTTAACAGGAAATTAAACTATTCGACTAATGATGGGATGTATGGCAATTCTGCTAAAATCAACCATGAATGCATGTAAGCCTCCCTAACACTACATCAAAGAGCAAGTATAAAGACGAATTTAGGAGGAGCATTCTCGTTACCGACGTAGTAATACTGTCTGACATCGACCCAGATAACATCGGCACTAGCAGGATTCGTATTCCTAAATCCGACATTTATATTGAAAACAACTTTAGCTTCACATCCGCACAGTAAATATTTATTTTGACAACTTACTCTCAGAATTTTACTTAACTATAGTTGACGTATTAAGAATATGAGTGAAAACAGAATATACCATAAGCTTCAAACCGGAGTCCGACCACTGTTGGGCCCCGAAAAATGATTGAACTGTGCTAATATAAAACAAACCTCGTTGTGCCAACCGAACTTGTCCCTACGCCAAATATGGTTATAGCCCTCTTGTTACAGAGTACTAGCGCTTAAAGCAGGATAGTGAGGTTTCTTGTGACCATAAATTACTGGTATTTTTGCGCAATGTTACTTCTTTATGCTATCAATATCTCGATTTATTATACAGTGTGTGGAATCCCTTGTTTTGCTTCCAAATGTGCTAGTTAATATTGAATATAACAAATTGTACTACTTACCTCTAGAACAATTTTATTATTTTATATCAAACTATGGAATATACGATTTGTAATTATAATCGTCAATAACGAATGGTACAGCATTTTCTCAAAGACGATACAAACTTTCTATGCCCTAATTTCCATACCGAATCCTTTTAATGGAAAAACAGTACCCTGCCTCTAATGATTCTACCTTTCCATCAGACATTTCTTAATCACTATAACTTAAAACTCGAATAAACAGAATTTTGTCCTACTTTCGCTGTGGCCTGGTAGAGAGTTCCAACAGCTTCATTGGCAGTATAGAGTAAAAGAGATTTTCCCCACCTGCTTTCCCACCCTCGTTTAAAAATAGACATCTCACCTTCCCTTGTATTGAAAACAATGGACTTCTGACGTAACATGAACCTTCTGTCATATACTCGTGGGCCGAGATTATAATATTTTAAAACCTATTGACCTTGCAGTTTGCATTACCAGTGTCGCGCAATCGCGAATGGCGGGGATCAAGCGCTCGGCCCATTAGTCTACTGTGTGGCTGCCGCTGCTGCTACTGACTGGCTTGGTGGTGGTGCGCTTGCTGGCTAGCTATACTGTTGTGCTGCTGCTGTTGGCTGCTGCTGCTGTGCCAGCGCTGCCTGCTGCTACTGTGTAGCTGATGCGTGCTGCGCTGCTGTCTTGCTGCTGCTGCTTTGCTATGTTGCTAGTTGATGATGTTGCTACTGCTGCTGCTACTATCAGTGTGCTGCTGCTGGCGCTACTCATGGTGTGCTACTCGCCCGCTGCTGCTGCTGCTGACTGCCCGCGCGCGTATTAGTACCAGGTTGCATTTGGCCGGCGGGTATATAGAGCACTATAAAGCATGTTGAAGATAACACATTATATGTAGGGGGTGGGTCGTGGCTGACAAGGGCTTACTGCTATTAATAGAGAGGCTCTTTGCGCCCTGCTGCTAGCTGGTGCGAGGCGTATGCACAGCGCACATAATAGCATCGGCTGCCATGGAGAGCGGGGACGAGCGGGCATTCACATGCAAACGAGGCCACATTAATACGCGCAAAGCAGTATACGCTCATATCCAGCTGACGGCTCGGACTCTCTCTCTCTCTCTGCTCGTCATCTCTCTACTCTCTCTGCTCTCTTCTCTCATCTCTTCTCTCTCTCTCTCTCTTTCTCTCCTTTTCCCCTCTTCTCCTCTCTCTCCTCTCTCTCTCTTCTCTGTCTCTATCTCTCTCCCGCTCGCGTCGTCCGCAGTGCTGGACATATTGCTGCTGCTCGACTGCTGCTGCTGCTGATGCTGCTGTTATAGAGGAATCTGCCAGTACGCCATTTAGCCTCTCGTGACCGCCCTGAATGCGAGACAACGTGGCCGGGATTGCTCTTGACATTAATCGTTCCCGATGTATCGTAAGTCATGCATGCCCGCAATAGCGGCGCCACGGCACACCACAAACACACACACACACACACCACACACACACACACACACACACACACACCCACCGACACGACACGGCACGAACGCAAAGCGCACGCAAGCATACCACGAGAAAACGCCACGCACTGCCAGCGGCACGCCTACACGCCACACGCGGCACGCGCACGCGCACCACGCACACTACGATGCACACGCACACGACACACAGCAACACCACCGACACACACCAACACAAACATACACAGCACGCGCACCGACGCAAAACCGGCACACACGCTACACGCACACGGCACACCACACGCACACACCACCGACAACACGCACGCACTGACGCACATACATATACACGCACGCACTGGCGCACGTACATATACACGCACGCGCCCTGACGTACGTTCATATACACGACGCTCTGACGCACGTACATATAGACGCACGCACCGACGCATGTACATAAACACGCACGCACTGACGTACGCACGCACGCACTCACGCGCACATAACCTGGTGATAAAGGCACTGCGCATACACCTGGTCACGGCTAGTCACCCAACGATCAATATTGAAGATTGCGAATGATCTTTGATAAGGTAAGACGACTGCTCTGCAAACAGCAACACAATGTAACACGAACACAAAGTCAGGGACAGCGAGAGCTACAGCTCCAATGCGGTTAAGAAAAAATGCCTGACTTGCCCTCGCCATCGCCTTCGCCCTCGCCCTCGCGCTCGTCTTTTCTCTCGCCCTTCTCTTTCGCTCGCCCCCAGCTCATTCACACACACGCACACACGCACGCACGCACGCACGCACACACACACACACACACACACACACACACACACACACACA
>NW_014577490.1:161089-167831 GCF_000485595.1 Priapulus caudatus
ACACACACACACACACACACACACACACACACACACACACACACACACACACACACACACACACACACACACACACACACACACACACACACACACACACACACACACACACACACACACACACACACACACACACACACACACACACACTGCGCCGATCAAACATGCACGGGCACAAAAACCTGCGGGGCAGAACAACTGTTTGCTTTTATCAAGCAAGTGTTCGGATTGCTCCGGTCGCCGCCCGTTTCTTGTAAGCAAACTCCGCAGCAAACATCAAGTATACGAGAGTACACACAGACGCACACAGACACACAAACACACACACACACACGACGGCCGGCATAAAGACGCACAGCTCATGGCGGCAGGTGCTGTTGGTCGTCTGACGCCATCGTCGCCTCGCATGAGCGGAAAAGGGTTAACGCCCGCCCGCAGTCCCTCCCTCCCGCCCGCGCCACCCTCCTCCCCCTCCCCACCGCCGCTAGCGGTACATCGCTAACAGTAACATATAGGTATATATAGGTAATACATAGGCAATATATAGGTAACATATAGGTATATAGGTAACATATAGGTATATATATGTAACATATAGGTAATATCAGGGGTTAATAATGACAAATTTGTCATTTACGATTGTAATTTGTCATTATTAACCCCTGGTAATATATAGGTAACATATAGGTAACATATAGGTAACATATATAGGCATGTAGGTAATATAGGTAACATAGCTAGTAGTAGCGCGCTACTATTACACCTAGAATCCCGTGCACACGGTCTGACAACCCGTCACATGCGCGAGAGCGTTCTTGCTAATTGGATGAGCAATTAATTTGCCGAGAGTTTTAACTGTCGCACTGCGCCGACAGTAGGTCGACAGCAGACGGGAGGCAGAACGAATCGACGACAGACGCCGGGACGTCAAGCCGCCGCATTTACCTCGCACATCTGTGTTATATTGCTCCCCCTGGCGGACATTATATCGCGCGCGGTGCGGGGCGTTTGTTGCGCGCGAAGCAATTTCCATGTTCAACCACAAGCTTGCTAAGAAAAGACTGCAGCCAGCGTAAACCTGCAATATTCACGCCCAAAATATGCCAATTATAACCACCCAGGCACTAGATCTGATATAGACACACGCACACACGCACGCACGCATGCACGCAGCGCACGCACGCACGCACGCACGCACGCACACACAAATACACACGCACACATGCACACACATATATATATATACATACAGGCGAGGATAAAAGACGCCACACCCTACTCGCAGAGCGACGTGGCTGATCAAATCTTTCACATTGCTTACCTGCCCCCTCTCGACCACTTACTAGTTACCACCCCCTATATATACAGCCACTACGTTTTATTGTTAAATCCTAGTCGCTGAGTTATTTCTGTAATAATTTAGGCTATTACGTCTCCTCGAGAAAATTATTGGCTTATTAAGCTGCCTATAATTAAATCCGATTGAAGCAAGCATACAAAGGCAGACAGCGAGAACTATACACACGCACACACACACTATATATATATATATATATATATATATACATATATATATATATATATATACGCGCATGTATTTCTTGAACAGATAAAGAAACTGAGCCGACAACGTTTTTCCGTAAGGCTGCACCAGCTGGACTATTTCGCACGAGTGAAGTTCTACATACTTGACAGTGTCAATGGCATATAATGTCATCAGTGTTACCAGGAGTGAATAAAAACAACTTGTGTTTTCATTCACTCCTAATGTTATGTTATTTCGCCATTCTCACGGCATGACATCGCTACATGAGTTATTATTACAATGCAACAATGACAGACAGAATAAATACGCCTATGTTGCGATACAGCGCTCCTCCTCCTCCTCCTCCTCCTCCTCCTCTTCCTCCTCATCCTTATGCTAAGTGGTAAGAAGGTAAGTGATAATATCCACTGTGAATATAGCCGCCATTTATAATGATAAATTACAATGTAACATTCTTTTTACAGCTCACACATTTTTAGTGGGTAGCTATTGATATAACGGAGCATATCGTGGAATATTTGCACCTACTGTTTCTTTTTTTGGGTTCATCCCTGAAGGCACTCACTACTTTGCCACTATATCCAGTGCAGTGGACACCGACAAGTACGAGAACATAACATAACATATTTAAACAACTGCACGCTAAGGTAAACGAGATACGACACCCCCTCCTCAACCCCGTACGCTTCCGCAACATTTGTAATATATAATAACGGTGAATAACTAGACAAAAGAGGAGAATGTTGACCAATTACTGACAGAAGAACGCTTCGAGAGTATCGCTACGGAACAATGTTGGGGTTTCGTTTGCAACCACATTTTACTAGAGATCGGTCCACGATGATATAAGGTTCAATGCGAAGAGCATCTACTTTACCCAGTTAGAGTACAACCATTGGAAAACAATGAGTTCTAGTGATACTGAAAGAACATCGTACGGAAAGAACATTGGAGAACCACGGGAGAACATCTGAAGTTACAAAACCGAAGAACGTTTAGCAAATAGCAATGTACCGACTGAAAGAACATCAGAGAACCCCAGTGAAAGATCTTACGTTTCAAACCCGAGGGAAATTTAGCGAGGAATACACAGCCTGAAAGTACATCGAAGAGAGACGGACATAGCCAGGTGGCGGAAGGCTTTTCCCCGCGGAAAAAAAGAACCGCCACCGGAAATGGGAGGGATGCTAGTGAGATGGCCCGTGTGTAACCATGGTGACGCAGCGCGCAGACACGGGGGTACGATGTGTACGCGCGGATGGCCACCTGTCCCATTCACTCACCTTGTTTTTGCACGCTTCGGTTATACAATGAGGATCGGTGGCGCTCTCGTCCTACGGAAGAGATTCAAACGGTTACGAAAACAAGCAAGACTCGCGTCGCATACATTGAAACCCATAACCGTACGGCAGCGAAAGGCAAATACGGCGATTAATTCAAAAGCATGGCCCGAAGAAGAGGCGCCTGTGATGTGCGGCGACAATGGAATTAGCATAGATATTCAAGTTTCGGGAGTGCTCAGTGTTGCCTCGGCGCTCAAAGGAAAGCACCATTACAAATTATCCCTCTTTAAACTGCTTAGAGTTAATGGTCGCAAAGCAAATACAGCCCACTGGTCAACCTGGACCAAGGCCACCGTCGGACAATAGGCGGGCGGCTTGTGGCACCTGTCATTCAGTGTTTGTCTCATGCGCCAGGCCGCCACGTAGCGGTGCGCACGCGAACAAGGGTCCGAAACTACAATAGCGGAGCCCTCTGTTAGCAAAGTATCATTGTTATCGGATGCGCTGCTGCTGCTGCTGCTGCCGCAGCCGATAAACATTGGACATTGTGGCGTAAGCGCGAGTACATAAAGGACGGGCACGTACGCTACTGTCCGTGCGTTCACGTGGATGACATGCTGCGCGACAGCACGACAGCAGGGGGTGGGGTGCGGGAGGAGGAGGGGGTGGGGTGCGGGAGGGGAGGAGGGAGTGTGTTACGGAGCGGCCTTTGCTCGAATCATTCATTACTCACCAGCCGCAGCTGCAAAATTATTACGCTCGTAACAATAGCGGTGGAGCTGGATAATCCGTCAGATTTCTTCCTTATTGCGTTGAGCTGACGTGAGGCAGACTAGCGCACACTTACGGTGAGGAATCTACATTTATTGTCGGGGACGCGAACCCGTTATCAGGAATTTTTCATTATTTCCTCCCGAGATTATGTGCGGTGTACGAAATTCGAAAGCTCATATAATAATTTGATCACGTGAAAAGTTGGTTACATACTAGTGCGGTAGATTATTGTTGGGGGGGGGGAGTTACTGTGGCACAGGGAAAATCTCATTCCGTCTTCTACATCTGGGTGCACAATGACTCATACACAGCATGCGCACCAATTATATGCAAATACAATCACTACAAGAAAAGCCCATTGGTGTGGATTTACTATATGTTTTCCTTTTTAGAAAAGGTTTCGTTTAGAAATTGGACGACCTGAACCATAGCAATGACATGTAATTATATTTCTTAGATACTGTCGTGTATTTTATTATTTGCCGTATAAATTAAAATATAGTTATAACGTTGCTATTTCTAGTTATATATGCCAGCTTCCTAATTGCGACCAACTATCTCGCTCTCGCTTTTCGCTCTTCCCTCTCTCCCTCTCTATCTCTATCTCTATCTCTATCTCTATATCTCTCCCTCTATATCTATCGCTGTCTCTCTCTCTCTTTCTCTATCTCTCTCTCTCTCTCTCTCTCTCTCTCTCTCTCTCTCTCTCTCTCTTTCTCCCTCTCTGCGACCAATTTTCCAGTGATCAAATCCCGAAGCCGTCACATGAATGGACCAGGCACCTAATTATTCATTAGGCACGCACCAGTGATTAGAAACACGTAGGTAGGAATTAGCACCGAGCTAACTTCCTAGCTGCTTAAGGCGTTCCTGAGCCGTACCCACTGTTTAATCGCACCCCGTCATCAACGTGCTAATTGAATATTCTCGTAACGTCGTTTGCTCAGACCGTACAACATCTTTGTGCACAAGTAAGCAGGTTTCAGGACTAGCACGTAAACGTCAGCCCCTAGATGCATATACTCGCATACGCGGCTATTGTCCCATAGGCTGCACGTTAATGATCATAATATATATATAACATTATTACAATAACGAGTTAATATCGTTACATTATAATCAGTTGCTAATAGCAAATGCATTTACAGTGCGTGGGTCATTGCTAATTGCTAATTGCCCACTGCAATTGCCGTTACGTAAAAAAAGGTTATCCAATTTAATTTTTAAAGAATCTTAGAAGTACTTCATATAGAGTATTGCAATATCTGTTACGTTAATTGTACTTACTATTTATACAAGGACACATGCACGCACGCACACACGCACGCACACCCACGCGCGCGCCGTACGAGAACAAGTCCACATGAACTAGTAAGCTCGAGCCGATGCCATCAGCTGCTCCGCTGTCCGCAGCGGTCCACAGCGGCACCGCTGTGGTCGCCTGCCTCTACGACCTCCAGATAAACTCGCCACAGTGCATCGGAGAGCAGCTGTATATTCCTGGTGCATGCGCATGCCCCCGAGTCTCACCACCGCTATTAGACGCACTCAGACACACTCTCGGTGCAGTGACTCATACCGCCGCCGCGCAGATGTGGGACACCGCTTATCCGCCAGGATGCTGCTGCTGCGCACACCAGACGACGAGCTGCGAAGCATGGTCGATGCTGTAGGCACATATATATATATATATGGCTGCTGTGTATGTACTGCCGTGTTATGGTGTCCCCCCTTAACAGACCTATGACCTGAAGGTTGCCGTGTCTTCAGTATGAAACAATGTCTTAGCTCACGCACGTGCCGAATATTTCCCTGATTTCTGTGTTCTGTAGCTCCTCCACCCTAACGTGAAGTTCGCTGCGTCTACAGTATGCAGCAACGACTCAACTCATCTATAAATAAATAAGACACATCCGCCACATATGATAAGGGATATAATGAGGAATATAATATACTGTGTAGGTCCCTGATTTCTGTGTTTAACAGTTCTCTTCCATCAACTCTACCGTGAAAGCTGCAGTGTTTCAAGCATACAACAATGTCTTAACTGTTACTCATGACTGTGACTTTCCTAGATTCTGTGTCCCCCCTCCCACCTAGCTCTAGATTCTAGAACTATAGCCCTTCGCTCCGCGACAGGCCTGTGGCAGAGCGAAGAGCTATAATTCTAGAGCTACCCCCCACCCTGACCTGAAAGCTGAAGTATCTACAGTTTACAACGACGTCTTAATTCTCTTAAGTCTAAAATTGCCGAGGTTTACAGCACTAACACACGCCGAAGGATGACGTATTCTACAGCCCTCCCCCTACCTCAACATGAAGGATCCCCCGTCTTCTGTATGCAACAGTGTTCTAACCCCATATACGAGTCATAACAACCCCACCGTTATACTACTCGCAAATTCATGGAACACCGGAGTCACTCCTGGCGACGCCATGTTGTCATCGATGTTGTCACGTTGCAACATGCGTCCGTTGACACATCGACGTGTTGACGAGATGACATTTACTCGTAATGGCAAGAAAACCCTCAACGGTAATGCCATGCCGAATAGCAATCATCGACGCGGCCTTTGCGGACACACGCGCGCGCACGCAGACGTATGGAATTGTCGGCGAGCCCTAGGTCGCCCAGGGCAGCAAGCAGCAGCAGCAGCAGCAGCAGAAGCAGCAGCAGCAACAGCCGCCGCTCACTCAAGGTTTCTGCAATAATTACATAATCATCAGTCCCGCGATCCAAACGTCAGACGTACGGCGCATGCAACACTTGACAGGCTGCTGCTCTACTAGCCGTGCGTACGTGCTCGGAACCCCCGGCATACCCTCTCTTCCGCCGACGGATGCATACACGCCGCGAAAAAGGCCATCGCGAGGATTAATGCTAGCTGCATGCGGAGTGGAAACCTCCGCACATCCGTCCAGCATCCGATACTGCCTCCGGTGGCACGAGAGGCCTGCAATTAGGCGCGCATGGTCTGCTGCTGCTGCTGCTGCTGCTGCTGCTGCTGGCGACGTCATAAGATATTATTAGCGTCGCAACTGTGTGCAGCCACGGGGGGGGAGGACAGAACAGAGCATGCATTGTTCCGCAAAATCCAATCGCAATTGCGCATATATATATATATATATATATATATAT
>NW_014577490.1:168986-170530 GCF_000485595.1 Priapulus caudatus
TCTCTCTCTCTCTCTCTCTCTCTCTCTCTCTCTCTCTCTCTCTCTCTCTCTCTCTATCACTCACTCCCTGCCTCTCGCGTACGCTCTCCCCGGCCTCTCTCTCTCGCTCTCTCGTTCGCGCGCTCCCTCTCCCTCCCTCTCCCTGTGTGTCTCTCTCCGTATCTCTCTTTTCCCCCTCTCTCTTACGCTCTCTCTCTCCCTCGCTCTTCTCCGGTTTTTCGCTCGCGCGCTCTATCTCTCTTTCTTCGACTCTATCTACCCCCCTTTTCTTCCCCCTCTCTCTCGTTCTCGCCCGCTCTTTCTCTCGCTCTCTCTCTCTCTCACGCTCTCCATTCTCTCTTATTCTTTCTACCTCCCTGCCTACACCACTCCCTCTATCTATCTATCTATCTGCGTCTCCCTCTCCTGCTGCCTAGCTGGCCTCTCTCCGTCTTGCGCGCTCATCCGTCTTTTTAGCGTGCGTCGTTTCGTCATTGATCATGCAACTGCAACACAACAGCGTCATCCAGCTGTATCTATTCACCGTCTAAGAATGTGCACGTACACGCAAGATTGCATAGATTCATAAAATAGATTGCATAGATTCATTCGATTCATAAAATGCTCGCAAATTATAGGCAAAAAGTTACCCGTATTTATACACGCTTCCCTTCCGTACGCTCACCGCACCGTCTGTACACGGGTGGCATGCGGAAACTCACCCGACTACGGGAACTAAGTATATTCTGGATAGGTACTGCTAGTACAGACAGCTTGGTCGTTGGTAAATAACTCGACAATCACCTATAGAATGCCCACGATTCGCAGAGCAAATGGTTGTTTGCGGTGCATGTGCCCGACGCGGTAGATGGGCGGCATGTCACGTACCAGCTCTATCCGTGTAGCCCTTTCACTCCCTGTAGCGGGAACAAAGAGCGGCTACACGAGCAAAGCTAGTAACCCCTACACGTACGGACACGGATTGACGCTGTTATCCGTTTGCGAGCTCGTCAGTGATATTCACGATTACCATATTAATATGTACCGGCAATGAATAATTTACGAGCGCCGGCTCCAAATCCCATAACGATTCGCTTTTCGACTTTCTCTCACAGCAGCAGCAGTAGCAGACGAACGTACGCTTGCAGCCCGCCCTATCCTCATCCTGATTCTATGCGAAATTTTACAGTATGCTCATTAGAAAGCCGATGTAGACGTATTAAAAACTCGGCGGGTAAAGTGTGTAATGTGCCATAAAAGCGTGGTAACTGCCACTCCCTCGAGGTCTGCTGGGCTAATACCAGCTAATGTCGGCTTTGTGTGCGTGCGCGTGCTCGTGTGCGTGTGCGCGCGCGCGCGTGTGTGTGTGTGCGTGCGTGCGTATGTGTGTGCGTAACTGTGTATGTGTGCGTCTGTGTGAGAGAAAAAGAAAGAGAGAGAGAGAGAGAGATTGAGACAAGAGAGCGAGTAAGAGATTGAGAGAGAGAGAGAGAGTGAGCGAGAGAGAGAGAGAGAGAGAGAGAGAGAGAGAGAGAGAGAGAGAGAGAGAGAGAGAGAGAGAGAGA